>NC_090877.1:33328885-33348885 GCF_036669935.1 Montipora foliosa | reverse complement strand
TCTAACTTTGCTCCAGTCTACTTGCGACAAACCCCGGTAAGTGATACTTTACAGACCCGAGTTCGCACCATTCCTCTAAAAAATCGATTTATCCCGGGTTAACGGTTTAAACAACTTGGTCTAGGAATATCTCTGCCTTTGTTCATCCAGTATACTGAGAATTGAAGCGAATGAACCAAGCAATGTAACCTTTATTTTTAGCTTGTCTAAGTTGCCTTGTCGTTTTCAGAATGAATTGACTGGTGAGCATTCTTGCATTATGCTGAGACTTTTGAAAGAATCGGAAGATGCAACTGACGAAAGCTGGTTATCAGCATACATTGCGGGTGAGTAGAATGGAGACTGCCCTGGGAATATAATCTGCAATCGTATTTTCATGCAATTCATTTTCTTCTTATAATAGATTTTCGCCGACGGTTTCTCTCTCTGCTTTCCTACCAGTTTCGGAGTTTTCCTCCTTCAGTCGCTCTGAGTATGTTGAAGTGTAAAAGCATCAAGGAAGAGAAAGAAGGTTCAGTATTTTTGTTGTCTGTTCTCTCTTTTGTTCTTTGAGGGATGTTTGTTTTCTTGTGAACCATCTTCCTACAGTATTCGCCAAAATTTCTGGAGCACTTTGACAAGACAGAGACCTTCTGGCCAACAAGTCGTTTCGCCAACTTTCAGTTTCCCAACGTTTTCGATCAGTTCACCGACGTCTAGAACTCAATCGCAAACGATTAAACAGAGAGACGAACTGGATATTTGCTGTCATCCGCAGATTATAATTTTTCATCTTCCGTTACGAGAGAAATAAAATGTTTTATTATTCAAAATTTGATTTTAGAGTTACAATTAATTACATGGACGGTCTGGCGATAGTCTCGAAAAGTTGACGATTGAACCCATTAAGCCATCGCTCGATGTCGATGTTTATTCGAATTGGCTACTGCATATTTTAAATATCTCTATGGAGCTGCACTTGAACGAACTTTGTCCGTAGGCGAAGTGACCTGAGGGGGCCCGGTGGTTCGTAAGCCGATTAACTTTTGCTTTATATTTTTGTTTTGGAAGATTGACTTCTTCTAATGTAAAGTCTTGCCGAATATCAGCGTAGAACAGCATTTGGGAGTAGAGAAATAAACTCCTTTGTTAATTTTTATTCTGAGATTAATCGGCTTTTGAACAACCTTGACTGGACTTAGCCGAAATGGCTTGTGTGGCGAAACTACCGTTTATCACATCAAGGACTGTAAGTAAGGAGATGCGCATTGACTTTTACAAGCATCACGAAGTGTCCTCTTACCCTTTGACCTCAGCTTTCATATCACTTGTGTCTAGAAACACAGCAAATAAGCATCACAAAATGTCCCTCTTACTCCAAATAAATGTAAATAATTTCGAAAACTGTAAAACGCTTTTTTTCAGGTATATCGAAGAGAGACTTGGAATCAGTTCTGACAAAGTACGATCTTAAGAGGCTGGATCTTTATTCGCGTAATATGGTGGACTATCATCTTGTTACCGATTTACTTCCTGCAGGTACAAGATAATTACCTCTTATTTTATTATTTCCGTTAGATAGAGCGCGAGCTACGTTTGGCTAATTTAGTGGGCTGTATTGTACAGTACGATCTGCTAAATTTGTAATTTTGGTGGAACATTTTCTGCGAAGTTTTTCATGTTGTCCCTGTGAAATAAACTTGTAAAACTGTTTGAATATTGCAAGCAACTATTTCAAAAAGCCGATAAAGTTTAATCATTTTTACGATGCCAATAATTTGTGGCAGTCAACGTTCCGCTTGACTTCAACTAGTTTCCTTTCCCGCTCTCCTTGTTACCTCAGAGATGAAATAAATATCTTTCTAACCTCGATTTCTTGGTCCGTAAAGTAAGTTACGGATCCTAGTTTTTCCCGTGGATTTGTATGGCCCGGGGCATAAATCTACAGAAAACTCGCTTAGTAACAGGTAGGTACTGTTAAGATTTAGTGAAGCAATGCTACTGTCAGTGAAATCATTATGGTTCGAGGAGACAAGATTTTGGAAGGCAGTGTGAATGATGATAAAAAAAAACGAAGAAACAATCATGTAGTCAGTAGATTTCTCCATGCGGTTGATAGATTTCTTCGTGGAATGTGATGATACAGTTGACAGAGTAGAGTGATTTAGAGCTGATATTTTCTCAGTGATTGCTCGGGGATACTCAGGCTCGGAAAAATCCGCGCGAAATCGGTGCACGAGTCGAACCTACGAACGTCCGATTACTAGTTCAGATGCTCCGCAACTGAGCTATAAGACACTCGTGGGAACGGGGCCATTAAACTAGATTCAAGTGACAATAGCCCAATTTCGGTATATTAAAATCAGTCCTAAACAAAAGGCATCATCTCGAGGCTCTGGGGAATAAACTAATACAAATCCTTATAAATTTTAATATATCGGAATCGGTCTATAGGCTGTATTCGAAATATCAAATATTCAGCTTGCATGATAGTGAGACAGTGAGGACAAAAACAATAGAAACACGTTGAAAGGAATGTGAAAAATATTTACATATCATCCACTTTCCTTTGTCTTTGTCCTTTAAACCTCTCTTTCACGCTGAATTTTAATACATCAAAAAAGGCCTATTGTCCCGCCTTACAGCTAGGACTGAATTTTCCAAACGGTGCTTTCTCGCTATTCTTTGATCGCACCTGACTATCGGCGGCTATGTTGGTGGAAAAACAAAAGCGAGAAAGCCTTTTGGGAATTTGACTCTATTATTATGCAAAACTCGATCTACGTTTCTCTATTGTTTTGGTATCAACATGGCCGTCTTATCACGTGAGTGCAATCAACGAATTGAAATGAATGACTGAGATTGCCGCAATTGCGGCAAAGGGCAGACGTACCGCTGAAATTTGTGGGAGGCTTTTTGTTATGAAATTTTCTTTGATGTTGGCTCGTTTCTGCCTGTTATGTAGAGATATCGAGCAACATCTGAAACGGGAAATTTCATGTTATCAGGACAAGACCAAAGCAGCCGTCGTGCCGTTCATGTAACAGCAATGCCATACCTCTCTATTTTTAACTTGGTTTTGAAATTTCAGGTGGCCTGAACTTCTGCGAAAGCTAGTGATTGACTTTTATCGATAGCCGTAGATAGTGAGAAAAAAATGCTAGACATGTTTCCTGTTGTGTCAGGCGTCACGTCTAGCGTGCGAACGCAGACGTATTTCTGTGCTGCGTTCACAGGCTAGCGTCACGTGCTAACGAGCATGGTGTACGAGTAATCGAACCTGCTTAATTTTGTATAGACAAGAGAGTTCTTTGGGGCATATTGGGTAAGAGAATTGTCTATGTTGAAATGTGTTCATGGTTTAAACACTGAGATGGGTGCTTCATGAGGGTCACCCAAATTAAACGAAGCTCTTTTCTCCCGTGTAAGAAAACCATTTTTTTTAATTCAGTGTGATCTCAGTATGTATATAATGAATAGGCTAATTGGTTTTCTGATCTTATCCTATACAACAGTTTCAAGGCTGTATTTCCTTCAAAAGTTTGACTTTGAACTGTCTGCTGTTCAGTCGGTGAGTAACACATCATTTTTGTTTCAGGGTGAATGAAGTAGTCGACCCCAGACTTTTGTCTTTTGCGGCCTTGTTTTTTGGGAGAGATGCTTCACGTAGCCGTCACATGATCATTAGATAGTTTAGAAACGACGACGGCTACGACTATGATAACGCCACAAAACAATGATATCATTGGCTAAATGAACATAAATAATCGTGCTGCACGTGCAGCACGGATTTTAGCAAGTATGTTTGCGGTCGTCTGCATAACAACGACGTGAAATCACCAAATTTGAGGTTTTGACGACAACGTAAGCATGCAACAGAGAATCTTTCATTCTCTGTTTTGACTCTGAAATCGCTCGCACCAATTTATTTTTAGGATACTTCGCCCATAGTGTAGGACGTGAACGAGACTGAATAGTCGCGAAAAGGAGGAGGAGGTGGAGGTAGAGTTATGAAATTTTACCTATCAACTCTCCCTCCCCGTGATATGGTTGTAAGGACATGCACGGTTTCGTGACCATTGGCAACCAGGTTCTTTTTCTCAACGACTTGGAAGTAAGGGAAAAAGCACTTTGGTTGGAAGTTGTTTTTTTTTTTTACCGGATAATGCTCTTTCCTATTCCATTCCTATTAATTGAACTCTATTCCTTTTGCAGGCAATTCTCCTTGGTCTGGGACTCCAACACAAGACCATCGAAACCCTCGAGGTACTTTTTGATGTCGGAACATAGAAAATCAATAACGACCGTCAGATTTGCCCACCGCATCGAGATTGAGTACGAATTTCTCATTCCAAACTTGCTCGGTAATCGAAGCCCTTATTCGTCGCTCACTGAGCCATGACAAGTCATTAGGGCCGTTTATACGAGAAAAAATAAGCCGCGGCTAACTCTGGCCGCGGCTTACGTAAGCCGCGAACACCTCGTATAAATGGTACAAAATCTACGTTCACGGCTTTCTCAAGCCGCGGCTTATCCTGGCCGGGGAGTTTATACTCGTATAAATAGTTCCTTTCGCGGCTTACGTAAGCCGCGGCCAGAGTTAGCCGCGGCTTATTTTCTCTCGTATAAACGGCCCTATTGACATGAGAATTTGCTTAACAGTGATTGTTGAATAAAGCACGCAAGGTCCATTTCATAGCTCTTCTTTTCGTACTCGATCTCGTTCTCGGAGCTAAATCGGAAGGTCGCCTAAGGTTGAATTTAAAATCGAAAATTTGGTCCGATTCCCAGTTCAAGGACAAGGAACTATAACAATTAAAGGCAACAGCGATGTGATCAGTTCAACTTGCCCGCTAAAAGCACACAACAACAACGGGGTTTCTTCCGTCTACGGCCATACCACAGGGAAAAAACCGGGTCTCGTCCGCTCTGACGACGAAGGGCTAACGGTAGAAACTTTAGCTCACAAATCTTTCTTACTTTGGTTCATTTACCTTTATCAACTCTTTCGAATCGAAGAAACCAAATTTTCCTGTTTCACTTCCCCCAGCGACGCAGCGCCATAGTTTCTTTAGAAAATAACCCCTTCCATAAAGTTAGCCTGCGAGCAGGTTCTCCGAGGGATTGAGGTTGAGGTTAGAAGAAGAGCACTCCCTCTCTCACTCCCATCGCAAAGAGAGAGACTGATCGCAGGCTACCATAAAGTTGACTTTAAGATTGCAGTAGCACTATAAGTCAGTGGTAGCGCTGAGCTTGTACACAAAGAAAAATCACGTCCTTAAAACGATCGTGCTTCTAACAGAAAACTGTTACCGGCAGTCGTCCTTGTTCTCCAGTCTACAGTTATCATTTCTGCCTGCAAACTCAGGGCTAACTCTGTCTCTATGTGTTTTCACTCTACGGTTCCTTTTTAGAAAGAATTAGAACTTCCTTCTTCACAGTTACTTGGCTTGTTTAACAAGACAATAAGGAAAGTTGTACAGGTACGTAAAATCTTGAGATGGATTTAATCCGACAGAAAATAATTTCAGTGGAAAGTACAAAGTAATTTCGACCCGGATTGCTTTGGGTTTGCAACAGTACGTATGGGTTATTGACCAAGCGTGAGGTCAAGATGACTGGATATTGGCCAAGTTCTTTTTTTGCGTGTTTATGGACCGAGACGAAGTCGAGGTCCATAAACACGCAAAAAAAGAACGAGGCCAATATCCAGTCATCTTGACCGAACAATCTTGGTCAATAAAGGATTTATTATATGACTTAAAACACCAAAAAATGATCTTTGATCTTGCGGGACCAAGCGAGAAATCCCGAGCGGGCAGTATCGCTCCATCTTGCCCGCTCGGGTAGCCAATCAGAGCGCGCGATTTGGTTCATCTTGCCCGCTCACGGAGCTAGTCATATAATAAGATTTGTTATTGGCTCAAAAATGTCATGCCATGTATTCGGCCAATTAAAAACATAGCCAGTTTTTACTTGATTCCATTCTTGTTTCCGTGCTTATCGGCACTTGGAGCCGAGTTCCGTGATTGGCTGATTTTAATTTAATTGTCTTCTGGCGATGTGCTATATAACTTGTTCAAAATAGTTCTTTCCTATTAGACCTAACCGTGCAATACCCTTGAATTTCAGTGTTTTAACTCTGTACTGGAATCGGCTTTCGACAGTCAAGTAAGAAAAGGACAAGAAGTTGAAATGGAACCACTTGCACAAGGACTCCAACAGGATTTGGTTTGTTTTTGCTGTCACATTGGTTGCGGTCGCATTAGGGAGTTAAACACAAGTGTTAAATCGAGTTCTATTGTTCAGTGTTCCCCGAGGGATTCAAAATACCAGAGAGTTGACACTAGTGTTACACTGTGTTTCTCTCAAGTAAGACCGCAACCACTGTTCCGCCTATTTTAGTTGATAATTGTGTATGCGGAAAATTATTTTCCCTATAACATGTTGTTGTTGTTTTACTATTGTAATTTCAGGAAGAGGCAGCAGAGGAAATGAAGGAAAAGCAGAAGAAAGAATTGGAAAAGCTAAAACATCTTGATCTCAGCGAGTAGGTGTTTGTCTGAAAGTGATCAGCTATGCTTTGATACTAAAGCCCGCCTCGCGAGGCCGTGAGGATAAAATCAAACATGTTTGATATTTTTGGCCTCGCGAGACAAATTCCTCAATGTGTGCAGCCATCGTGAGAATTGAGCTGAGCTTGGTTTAATCAAGCATCCAATAAAAATACATGGCATACTCACGTGACTCCAGCGGTTCAGGATGGTGTCGGAGGAAGAAATTCCGACCTCACTGAAGTCACGTGAGAATGCCATGTATTTTTATTGGATGCTTCACTGACCAAGCTCAACTCGATTCTCACGATGGCCGCACACAATGAGGAATTTGCCTCGCGGGGCGAAAAATATCAAATATGTTTGATTTTTTCCTCACGGCCCCGCGAGGCCAATTTCTCACCAAAAGTTCCCCGCACACGGTGAGAAAACGGCTGAGCAAACCGCCTCGCGAGGCAGTTTGCTCAGCTCTTTCCTCACCGTGTGCGGCGGGCTTAAGAGAACCTCCACTCGTTCTAAAGATTAACTTTAGAGAGGAGGAAATGTATGTAAATCAGAAAGTTATCAGAAAATTTTAACATAAATTCACGTTATTGCGATCACTTCGCGACTATTCCAAGCTTTTTAATATGAAAAAGGTGCGGCGGTCCTTCAGGAATAAAACCGTTACGAGCGGCGCTTAATTTAGGGGAGAAAAATGAGAATTTATCTCCAAGTGCTGACGTTCCCCATAACACCTCAAACTTGGTTATTTCCCGTTGTTGCTTTGCTGACGACGGCAAAGAAATGGACAAAAATGAAAAACGCACGTGCAGGGCGCGCAAAGCTATTGTTTTTGCCCACTGAATACGCAAATTTGTAACGTTCTCGTTGCTGTCGCCGTTGTCTTTGCTAAAGCTCCCTATTGAGAAGAGTGCCGCAAAATATGTGCTAATAATGCGTGCCGCACGTGCAGCACGATTATTTCTTATTTTAATAAGTGATATTGCTGTTAAAGTCGCTATTAGGGAACTTGAGCAACGACGAGGTCGACGGCAACGAGAACGTCACAAACTTGCGTATTTAGGGGACAAAAACAATAGCTTTGCACACTCTGCACGTGCGTTTTTCACTTTTGTCCATTATATTTTCAGATGACGTTCTTTTGCAGTCGCCGTCGTCGTTGCTTAAGTGCCCTATTGTGGCGCGTAGCGGTTGCCTATTCATCTGACACAAAGAGTTTTTGTATTGTAAGGCAGCCCCAACCCGTCGCATTTATTTAAGATGGCGGCGCGCGGAATGTTTGAAAATAAGACTGGGCAATTCCTTTATTTCGGATGCAAATACTTTCTTTGAAAAACGCTTTGAACACATTGGATTGTAAACGTTATTTTTCTATTGGAGTGGAGGTTCCCTTTAAGTTCCCGTGCAGCGTGTACACTTTTGGTTTTTCCTGGCATCCTGTTTTGTGTTGCCCCAAAAGTATGGCAAGCTCAGTAAATGGGGCAAAAACTAAGCGTAAAAATGTCAGTCAAAATCAACAAACGATATCACATTCTACCGGAAACTCAACCAGACTCAATAAGCACAATCACATTTAACGGTAAAAAGCGATCAACTTCAATAAGTACGATCTCATTCAACTGACCCAAAAAAACACCAAAAGTTCAATAATTGCGATAACCGTTTTACGATCCTGAAATAATATTCACATTCAACTGGACAAATCAGTCACTTACATGGGAAGCAAGTTGTGTACCAAATTCAGGGGATTAAAATTCGATCAAGAACGAAAACAGTTCTGGCAACCTTGCAGTTGGGTTTTGGTAGTCATCATGGGCAAATCCAGAAGAAGAGGACATCAAGATGGCGCGGAATACCAGGGAACGTGAGTTTGGCAGTGAGGTCTTGTTGTGAGAGAGGAACTATGCACTCATACCGGCCGATCTAGGTATGGGACTCTACCTTTACAAAGCGTTCGATTGACAACAATCACAACTCACATTTTTTTTTGTTTTGAGAACCTAACTCTACACCCGATCACACAAGATTGAAACATTAAGCCTAGTAAAACCGCGCGGTAAGAAAATTCACGTGTCATAAATGTCAATCATTCTGACAAGCTTCTACTTCCTCAGCTTCTCGAAGCTTAAATGCATCACCTGGTTTCGAAAACAATGACCCCTGTAGTGAAGCTTCCAGTGCGAGAGACACGAACCGCGGCCGAACAGATGTGTTCCATCCCACAACATTCGGTTCAAAAAGAAAGCTAAGCCCATGCATCAGCTACGAAAGTGCATCATCAACAGAATGTTCCAAATTCATAGCGATATTCTCTTTATCCTCACCGTTATTATTAACTGAGAAAAGGTTGCAGACATTCAGAAGACCGCCATAACTCTTCCCCTGGGCCTTATGGAATATTTAACAATTATTCCCTGAGCGCGCGTTGGTAAATAGCCAACGAGGTGCGTAGCGCCGAGTTGGCTATAACCAGACTCATATACAACAAGTGCGAATGGAATAATTGTTTTATTAAATTCCTTGAACTCCAAAAATTTGAAAGTACGAAATACGAGCGAGAAAATCCTAGCGAAATCGAGAAAACTTTATGAAGATGCGATAATGTGTACCTTGTGGTCAGACAGACGTAGGCTCATCACAAAAACATTTCTTGCCTTTTCGCGTACTTTTAAACGTCGGAATTGATCCAAACTTTCCACAAAATAGGTTTTTTCTTCTTTTTTGGCTTTATTCAAAGAGAAATTTCGCTTTCCGGCGGAAAATTTTTTAGTTTATGAACGCTTAACGCAATCATTTACCATATAAGGTCAAGCTAAGGTATATGAGCTGCTAACCAAGATTGAGTGAACCAATCAGAGCACGCGAAATGCATTGAATGTAATAAAGCCTATTATTAAATTTTCAAATTCTCAATTCGCGTGCTCTGTTGAATTTATGTGATTGCGTCTTATCTTGTTATCGTTAGAGTGACGGGGACATTGGTGGTTCCCCAATACCGCATTTCCGCGCCAAAAATTTGCAAATACGGAAATGCCGCGTTCAAAAACAGTTAAATACCGAAAGCGAAATTAACATTTTCTACGTTTTCTTCCCCATGTTGCTCTGAGCGCGCGGATGACCTTTGTCAGTACGGTAAACGATTGTTAAAACGAATCGCGCTTGCAAAGCGTGATCTCACACCAACAAGGAAGGTTGCAGAGTTTCCAATTTCTTTCCCCCTGGAGCAACTGAAAGTCTGATAATTCCGTTACATAATTTCTGCACCTAATATCGTTAACCAAAACATAGGAGAACCGCTTTCCGTAGGGTTTGAACATTACCGCAATTCCGAACTTTTCAGAGTACAATTTCCGAAATTCCACGCTAAAACTTAAGCGATACCGCATTTCCGCAGACCCCAATGTCCTCCTCTAGAGTCGATTTGCATCGTTGAGTGTGATTGTATTTGTTGATTGTTATTCAAATATTCTCAGTATTCCGTGATGTGTGCACCATTTCGCTTGCCATAGAAAAGCGCCATTTAAAATTCCCGCTAGAACTTAAGACTCTTGGTCCAAGCCGAAGTCGTTTGTTATCTAGTCTTTTCTTGTTTTGTTCCCTGCTTTATTTTACTTTTTAAGGAGGGGGGTACGGGCATCTTCAATCTCGATTTGAAACCATAAGACGGTTTTCCACGGTAGAGGGGGTAGGGGCAGCTTCAATCTCGACTTGAAACCATGCATAAGACGGTTTTCCACGGTATGAAAACACCGCTTCCTTTTGACTTTCACTTAAGTTGGATGTGGTTAATACCTGTCTTGGAAACCAACTGGGACTACTCAATGTTTTAGGCTCCCTGCGAGCAGAAATGTCGTAGTGGTAAAAGCATTCTACTCCCCTGCCCTGCCAGTGTGTGTACTTGCCCTGAAATTGTGCCGGTTTGAATTTTTTCCAGGATCTCCGGTTTTCCTTCCTCGCAGGTCCCCTTATCCTCTTTCCATAACGCCCTACGGTCTCAGGCAGTCGGTCGATTTCGTAGGGTTAGTTGAATTGGTGATTTTAGTGCAGAAAAATAGCGTGCGCAACGTTGTACCGACGATTGCAGGAGCAAAACTGAGCAAAAAACAGGTTTGCCGCCAGAGTCACAAGTGGTCTAACTCTTCTCATTTTCAGGTTTGCCGTATCGGGAAAAGACGAGGATTGGCAAGAGGCACTTGGTGGCAATAAAAAGAACGTGAATTTAATAAGTGTAACAAGCACAAAGCGAAAGACACAGTCGCACGAAGAGCGGAGCAAATCGCACAAGAAACAAAGAAAGTCCAAACATAAACACAAAACTGGTTGATCGCGTGTGTTGGCAGCTGTAGTGCATGACTGGCAATTGAAGCTGCTTGCTCACAGCTTGTCAAGTCTTCACAATTAGATAAGCGTTGATGCTTTACAGCGAAACGAAGCGAGTATCGTGGTTATCCTAATTGACACGCTATCGGACTTTCGATGATGGAAGTAAAAAAGCAAAGAAGGATGTGCAAAATCGTTTTATCTTTTGCTCTTGCCTGCAAGGGAATTAAAGTTATTTTATTATCTTAGCATTTCATACTTAGGGCGGAAGAAATTGAAATATAGGTGAAAGCCGTTGTGCAGGTTACTTACTGGTTTTCGCTTTTTTACCTGTGACAAAGATATCTTGCAATGATTGCTGGCCTTTGAAGTCATCTAGCGATGCTCAGCTTTTTCCTTTTCGTAAACGAAATTGCATCGCGAACGTTTCTATTTAGCCGCCCAATACCGTGACAAAGGCTGCTACAAAAACCGTTTGATACATAAGAGTTGCTCGTTTTATCACAAATAAAAGTTCAATCAGTTGGTTTATTTCGTACACTTCAGGCTTTTTGCCGTTGTCTCATTTACTCGCCCGATTATCCAATCACACCCAGGTATAAAGTTCTCCTTTTCCAGTCAAACAACAAGCGAAACAATTGCCTTCAAGAAATAGGGTACATCGCAGTTTAAGGACGTTCGCGCGAAAATTTTCTAACATTGATTTTTTCCTGCAAATTTTACCATTGAAAGATGATGAATTAGTGATGTCAGAAATGTAAAAAAAATGGGGGGTCACCAACTTCGTTTTGGAAATGTCCTCCATCTCAGCCAATCAGTATTTTCGCCCCGTATGTGATAAACATTTTAAGCAAGTGAAAATGGAACAATTCATTTCTACATTACTGTCAAAATCAGAACGTAACGTGAAACAAAACAAAGCAACGCAGCAGGAGAGGCAAGGTATTAAAGTTGTAGTCGAGGTACAGCGAACTTTGCGGTTGCGAGAAGAGTGGGAGATAAAGTCCCCGGTGTTGTGGCTGTCCTGTTCCCTCCAGCAGAAGTGGCCGGCTTGGAAGTGATGTTTCTAAAAAGTCTTGTGGTGTATGAGGCCACCTAAGCAAAAACAGCCATAAGTCAAAAAGGGATTTTGCCGAGTGCTGGAACATGTAGAAATTGTACTTTAAAAAACCCTCTCGTTTAGCTACAGCAAAATGTACTCTGAGCCGATGAAATAACGCGCATGATTAGTATCGGTACAGGCATCAATGAGGTAAGATTGGCCCAGTGTGTCGTGTCATGTATGCCATTCAACACGTTGAATGTTGTTGAAAGATGTTGAACGAAAATAGAGACCAGCTCTATTCCGTTCAACACGGTTTTTGCAACATTGTTCAACATTTGTTGAGCAATAAATGTTGCAAGATGTTGAACCGTGTATCATCGGCTTTAAGCAAGCACGTTAACATGTCTTTTTTATTGTAGTTTTCAAAACAGGGATTAGTAGGGAACATTCAGGGAAAGTCTCAAGAAAATAGTTCGACAACTATTTTTTTCCTGAGAAATCACTTTTAATCATCTTTTCTCAAAAGTCGTACCCTCGGGCGTTACTAAACACAGGAACGGAACGGAATATACCGGAATATGCCGGAACAAGGAGGAATGACTCTGGAATAAAACCGAATGACACCGGAAAGAGGCGGAATGACAACAGAATAAGGCAGAATAATCCAGACGGACATCAGAATCAAGCTGATTAGCGTGGACCGGAATGACAAGGAACAAAAAGTAATTTTTATCATTCTAGACTGTGAATGAATAAATGTTGCAGAATAGAGAGACTGACAAAAAAAAGTTACATTAAGGGGAAGTAATAAGGCTTGGAACGAGTCACGATATGTTCTCACAATTCTTTATGTAAATATATTATCAACGATTGATTTTTCTTGTGCTTCTGACTTCTTTCATCAAACAAGGAAACACTGCGTTCAAGTTCGATGGCATTATTGCCAACAATCGGGAAGAGAAAAAGAGTTTGCGCGAATCTATTTCCGTATATCTCCATCACGTGTGGGTCGTGGGAAGCAGGCAAGTAGCAACGGTAATTAGTTTGTGGTTCGCTGAACTTGATTGTGATTGGTCAATGCACAATTGACAAGTCAGAATGAAATAAAAATGTTCACAGGTTTTCTGACTCGCACAGTGAAAGCTGCCCCCGAGATCCATAGACAAAAACAATTAGAATAACATTATGTTTCTCTTGCTACTCTACTTGTTCACGAAAAAAATGTTACTTCCCCAAGAAATAATTATTCATTTAGCGACGAATATACCTGTCTATTTTTTCTCGTGATCGAAGTGTTCCAAATGTTAGAAAAGGCAAAAACACATGCAATTCAATTAGGGAATCACGTGACATAACAAAAACTGACTGAAACAACCGAAAATCGGTCGGCGCTAACTAAAACACCAAATTCTGGCATTTTCAGGTTCATTCCGGTATATTTCGCTTTATTTGGGTGTCATTCTGGCTCGTTCCGGTGTATTCCGGCACCATTCATGTTCATGTCGTTTCATTCCGGTGTTATTCCGCCTCATTCCGGCATATTCCGGTATATTCCGGTATATTCCGTTCCGTTCCTCTGGTTAGTAACTCCCGTCCTTCTGGTTTATTCTGCCTTATTCTCTTGTCATTCCGCCTCATTCCGGTATATTCCGGTACCATTCTTGTTTATTCCGTCTCATTCCGGTGTCATTCAGTTTTATTCCAGAGTCATTCCACCTTGTTCCGGCATATTCCGGTTTATTCCGGTATATTCCGCTTTAGTAAAATCCAACTAGTGGTCTATTATCAATGCTGCGTTCTGATTGGTTGAGCTACTAGTAGGCTATTTGTTATAGCCCACTAGTAGCGAAAAGCGCCGGCTTTGAAAACCAAAACAACAATTAAAGTCTAGTTTTAACTAGCGAAAGATGTTTTGTCTCGATATTTTTTTGACCAACTAGTTGGATTTTACTAAAACAATTATTCCTCTCGCCCTTATGGTCTCTGAGTCAATAGCCCATTCGGCCTTCGGCCTCATGGGCTATTGACTCAGAGTCCATTCGGGCTCGAGGAATAATTGTTAATTATTTGTGTGTCATTCCGCGTCATTCCGGTGTCTTTCCGGCTCGTTTCGGTATATTCCGGTTTATTAAATTCTCAACCTGGGATAATGCAATTCTCGTGCTCTGATTGGTTCACTCAATCTCGGTTATCAGCTCGTATACCTTGGTTTGACCTTATATGGTAAATGATTGATCTAAGTAAGTTTAGCCAAGCTAAAAGTTTTTTCGCCGGAAAGCGAAATTTCTCTCTGAAGAAAGCAAAAAAAAAAAGTATTTCTGGACAGCTGTGTTAAATTCCGACGTTTAGAAGTACGCGAAAAGGTAAGAAATGTTTTTGTGACGAGCCTGCGTCTGTCTGACCACAAGGTGTTACACGACATCGCATCGGTTCTCATCAAGTTTTAAATTAATTATTCCATTCGTGCTTGTCGAATATGAGACTGGTTATAGCCAACTCGGCGCTACGCGCCTCGTTGGCTATTTACCATCTCATATCCAACGCGCGCTCATGGAATAATTGTTAAATATTCCGTTCTGTTCCTGTGTTTAGTAACGCCCAAGGAACCGTCTGCCCGCCAGAGGAGGATTGGGAATAGTAGTGAACAAATATTTTGTGTAACCATACACAACAAAAAATTTGTTGAAGGCAGGACAATGGAACTTTCTAGCTATTATGTTAATAAATATTGCTTCTAGGTTAGATGACGAACAACAATATAGATTCGGGTGAGAAATGTAATGAACTATTTCACCATTTAGAACAAACAAGAAAAATGGGCGATAAGGATGATCTGCAAACTCACGAAGAAAACAAACATGGATCCCCGACCATCGACGGCCTTGAGGTGTGACTTTCGATTATTTCTAAATATTAAAGCTTAATTTAATAGAACAGACATTTTGTCATCTTAAAATTTAAGCTTACGAGAGCCTATACAAGATTTCTCGGGCAAACAATTCAAGTGAGGCTGTAATGACCTATTGAACACTCTCGCGCTTGTAAATTTCCTCTAATAACATACGATCACTAACATTCTGCCTGCAATTTCAACAACAGCTGTTCTTAGGCCTGTTCTCAGTGTGTTAATTCGGTCAAGTGAAACGGAATTAGAGATCCATCGCAATAATAAATTCCTCAGCCTGCGAAGCAGGATATTTTATCGCGGGAGTGAATCGATGGTCGCTTCGTCGTGTTTGGCCGGCAGTCCCTATGCCAGTCGCAGCCCACTCGCGTTAAAACCATAGGGAGCCCACACAAACAGTGTGTCTGTTTGTACGTTCGAAATATAAAGAAATGTATGGGAAATATTGAAGAGTCCTAATATAGTAAACTTACATCGAGAAATGACTATGTTGCTAACAATGCATCCAATCAGTGTGGAGCAAACAGCGTGACGGTTGCTCCTTGGCACACGAAATCCCGGCCGCGGATGCTGGTCGCTTCGAAAGCTGCAATTCTCGAAAATTATTTGGCGGTTAGCGCTTGGATTTTGAATGGATCTTCGATTGAATGGCACGGGAAGAAGCGTCAACCTTTCAGTTTATCTGGTGTTCGATTTGAAGGACGGGCGATTCTAATTTCTGGGTGAAAATCGGCTTGACGCTGGAGCGGTCGAAAATGAGCTTTCCACCCTTGTCTCCTTCTAAGGACGTGTAGTAACAGTCAACGGAAAACCCACCAAATCGCTCAAATTTACCATTGTCAGCCGCAGAAATGACAATACACAACAACTGAGCTTATTTTGAGCTTTAACATAGTCATTTCTCGATGTAAGTTTACTATATTAGGACTCTTCAATATCTCCCATACATTTCTTTATATTTCGAACATACAAACAGACGTGCACTGTTTGTGTGGGCTCCCTATGGTCAAAACCATGGTACTCGCGAGTGTTTCGATAATAAAGCGGAAAAATATCCCGCCAGCTATCAGCTGTAACGCAGGCTATAAATTCCTGCAAACCGTTTCTCTTGATGTAAAAGCTCTGCAGCTTTAAGAATTTCGAATCAACCGGTGATCTCAGTTATTATGGTGAAAAATTATTTTCAGACAGTTACTTAAGGGGCAGCTGCAGGGTTTCGAAATCACATTTGAAGCGTTTCGACAACACAGAGCATGTTGTATAGGTGAAGCGAGAATAATTATGTTAGTGAGTGTTACAGATCCTCCTGCAATATATGACGAAACGGGTTGTTCCAGTTTTTATCAACTGAAGGTTATTTTCGTTGAAACAATAGGACATTTGCATTACGATGATAATGTCATTTGACTACAACTTGTTTTTCTTTTGTTATTTTAAGTTTTGTATCTTCACGGAGTAAAAATGACAAATTATAGTTATAACTAGCAGGAGAAAAACAAAACCTGAAGGATTGTGGTAGTTGTAGTAAAATTGCATCATCATGCACAATTTAATGTTCTATTGCTATCACACAAGAAGAGATCTCAGATGACCTTCATAAAACGTAGCAGGAAATAATCGTGCCCCCACCCTGCAGACATCATTATACCCCCCCTCCTCCGCCTCCTTCACAAGAGTTAAAAATCTCCCCTTCTTTACATCTCTCAGGGTGGACATGAGCATCCATTGAATTTTTTAAACTTCTTTCTTTTTTCAGTCACCTCACAAAGACAATTTAAAGCACAAAGTTCGCATTCAGAGGAGGAATGGAAGATATTATTTCCAACATCCATACTCCAGACTGTTTGTGGCTTATTTTGTTGTTTTCTGTAACTTTCTAATATATGCAGAGGATCCAGTATCACACAGCAGGGCAAACTGTACCATTCCTGTTGTTGGAAACGACTTTGCATTTGTTACGTACAGGTATTAACATTAAGGAGAGAGAGTATTTATATAATTATACATATTAGGAAGCAGGGGCTATGCAGTGGATGAGAACCCTCATGAGACCATTAGTAGTGTCGCCCCAGGATTAACTTCTGGACTTGATGCTTAAGGACGTTCGCTCCCATTGCTACTGCGCATTTTTTTTGCGCATGTCACACACACGTCACGCACCATGAAGGTAAACACGACGCTAAAGGTGCAAACATTTTCCACAAGTAAGCATGTGGCATCATGGGATAGCCGTGGACCCAGGTCTCCTCGGAAATGTCATGCAATGGTGTGACAGACTGCTGCAAATAGACAATTGCTTTGAGAACTTCCCAGCGATTTTACTCTCTTGAATGCTCGGTGACCCGACCCGTAGATAACTTCCTTTCCTGATTTTGTCCATTTTAACGAAAAACAAAAAAAAAATCTGTATGTGAAAAGTTACAAATATTTCACCTTTTATGCTCTTGTGTGACCGAAGGTTTCTTTCTTAGACTAATATGTATTGTTTTTCAAAATCTATTTCACCTCAGAAAGAGACATCAGCTGGAAAAGTTTGTTTAGTTATATTAGTTATGTTGAATTGAGTACATTTACCTGATCTAAATTTCACTAATGTAGCTTTTTTATAGCTGACAGTTGTAAGCTAAGATCATCTTAAAATAACGCAAGCTTCTGAAAGTGCACCTCATGATCTCGAAAACGAGCACGGTGACCCCCCATTTTTTTTCCTTTTTGGCAAAAGTACCTGATAGATCATTACCTTTCTGCGTGGCAAGTTTAAAAGAAATCTGTACCTGGGAATGTTTTGGGCACGAACGTCCTTAATAGATGGAATCTCCTTTGTTGTTGTTCCCCCACCATGCACAGAGAGGTTTTTGCCTGGGTACAATGGTCCAACTCTCTAATAAAAAAAAACCATGATTCTACCCTCCTTAACTTGCCACTTGTGCTTGGCTATACCTTGCAATTGAATAAATTATGTTGCACAATAGCAACAAACCTTGTTGCCAGGGTCTCTTTGAACGACAATGGAGACACTGGGATCGAGGTTGAATAGCAACAACAACAATTTTTATTGTAACAGTGGTTGGAAAACAGGTCTTAGTATTTCATTCTTCCATGCCTTGTGAACATTTTTTTTCAAATACAGTATTACAGTAAACAAGTTTGAGAGTGTCATTGATTCCTTTTTTATTTATCTATTACTCTAATAGGCCATTTTCAAAAATACCACAATACTCTGTTTGTCCCTCCAAATTTTGCATAAGCATTGTTTCCAGTTTTTCTTGGGACTTACAATGGTCCCAAGAGAAACAAAAACAATGCTTATTCAAAATTTGGAGGGACAAACAAAAAGTATAGTGGCCTATAATTTACCTACAGCTGTAGTATTTTATTTTTATGCATTGCATCAGTGATGCATTTTTTTCTGACCTTACAAAAATATTACACTATTTTGATGGACACTCAAATAGGTTAGCTTCTTATAGTTATTTCATGTTCCCAACTACCAACTTTTCTGTTTAAAACATGCTTAATTTGTAAAAACTCCGTCTTTACTAAAGGTAAACAATTTAATGATATTGTTACTTATGTTAATACTTCATGCCATGTAAGGTAGCGTACCTTGCAACTCTGTCTCCCTTATACACTTCCAGGTGTTCCCATTCTTCTCCCCAGAGTCCTCTTTTCTTTTGGTCAGCACCAAGAACATGGGCTCTGGCCACAGCCAAAAATACACGCAGTCACGGTAATGACACCCTGACAGGGTAAATTCTGACAAGCGACATGACCCAAAAAGTAGCGACAGCACATAAAATGAAATTCCAACAAAAGACATCCTTTCCCAGCAAAATTCCGACAGTGACGTCAAGGCCGAGAATGAGCCGATTAAACCCCGAAAATTCAGACAAGCGACACGGGACCTCCTCCTGTCAGGGCCTCGGTAATGGTAAAATGTTGTAACTGTTGTTGTTTCAAATTTCTGAGACTATGCAGAAGAGCTGGAAGTCTGAGATTTGCAGACTTCCTACTTTGGCTGTGGCCAGAGTCTGTGTTCTTGGAGCTGACCAAAATAAAAGCAGACTCTACATGGAGACAGGAATGAGTTGAGCCTTGGTCCAGTGCCTTCCAATTTTAAAAGATACATATTGTCATCAGAAGAAAGAGTCTTTAATGGTTTTCTCCAAGAGCTGGGATTTCAATAAGAGTGCTGTAGGTGGTCAGCAAGATTTAAGCAGCAAACAGAGAAGGGACCACAAGCGCCGAAAGGGTGCGTTAAGAGAGGGGTCTGGGCATGCTCCTCTGGGGCATAACATTATTGAAATTTGGCCCTCCCTCTTAAAATGCATATCTTACATTTTGCTTTTTCATGAACAAAGTTTGGTCAATCAAAGGTTCATGTACTGTTACGTAAAAATTAGGAAAGTTCTCAACCGCAGCAGGCGCCAAATTCATGCGAAAAAACTGGTGAGTTTTTCTGGGCAGTGGCTCCTAGAGAAAACCCTGCAAGAGTACAAAAATATCTTTAACTTTTCATTTCGAGACCACTTTCAGATGAAAGGAAAAGCTGTTTCTAAGGAGAAAATTTTGTTTTTTTGTAGATATCCCCCAGGCGGCTGGTCTGTTCTTAAAGTATTCTTGTGGCTAGTAGCAATTATTGTTGGAGTGCTGGTCGGAAAGTTTTTTTTTCATAAACTTGTGTTCAATCGATGGATGAAGTTGTCAATGTTCTACCAGGACAGAGGCTCATGGATGGTGATGTTTCTGACAACTTTAGTGTCGCTGTTTATCTTCTCCTTCCTTTACAATGGATTTTTGAGTGCAGGTGGGGATGAGGTGTCAGTGTATAAAGTCACTACATATCTTGGCATTCAGAATGACAGCTTCATGAAAGCAGCAGCCCTGGGAACTTGGACGGGAGATTTTGTAACAGCTTGGATGGTTACAGATATGATGCTTCAGGTAAACAGAACAGCAAACTTGTTGTTATGGTTGGGATACTGTCAATGGACTAGGGACAGTGAATGATAGATTGAAGAAAATGCCATAAAGCCGAGTGCAAGCTCCACAGCAGAAGATAATAATTTGGCACGTGCTCAACTACTCAATCATTCTTGTAGAATGTGATGTTTTCGCCACAACTTTAAGCAATGGCAACCTGGACTTGGAGGTTTTCTGTCGTGCCTAGGCAAGGTTTATATTCTGTGAAGAA
>NC_090877.1:33316385-33321385 GCF_036669935.1 Montipora foliosa | reverse complement strand
AGAAATTGTAGGGGTGCCAAACACATCTCTGGAGGCGTGTGGTTTAAAAGATTGAAACCCTTAGCATAACAAGTTAACTTCGTTCCGTGAGTTTGCTGACGCTGCGAGAAAGAAATGGTCGAAAATGGGACCACATTAATTGGTTACGATGTTCTGGTCTCTTTTGCCGCATCTCTTTGTATATCCGCGAACGAAGCGATAGATACAGGTACATTGTCGTTGTTGTGAAGGTCACTGGATGGTACTAGCAAACAGTTCCCGGGCCATAAACCGCGACACCATTTAAGCAATCGGAAGGCTCTCAATGCCGTGTTGCTGGCCGTAGAAACTTAGAGTCGCTATCGACCATAATTGGTTAACCTCAATGACGGTGATTACTGGAAGATATCACTACCTGGCCTCATACTGTTTCAGTTGTCATCCTTGCCTTTAATAATGGTTCTCGCATTATTTGACCAACGCATCTTTTCAGGGTATTGTCTGCTCACAAAGCTCAGCAGGGAGCATGTATTTTCGAGTTTGCTGAATTGAATTAACCTTAATTAGGCTGAAAATCGCGTGTTGTTTGCTAAATACCGAACGAGCTAAATATTCAGTAAAGACTTAACGCATAGGTTGCTTTCATTCAATCTCCATACTCTTACGAGTTAGACCATATGAGCACTCGTGCGCATGACTCAACTTTGATTATTTCCAATAGCGGACAAAAATCGCGCACCCGTCAAAAATATTGAATTTTGAAAACTGGGGTTACTGTTAGGACAATGATAACCTTATTGCATTTCAAATGGTTTAACGCTTCAACTGTGTGGTCAAAATGAATTATTAATTACAGAAAAATTGAAATGAACTTTAATGGTTGTTGTGGGTTGTAGGTTGATACGCATGATATTAGACACCCTCCGGTTTGATTCACAAATCTGATTTTGCTTTTCTTTATTCCAAATGAAGACGGTTATGCTGAGATTCTACCTTGTCAAGATGACAGAATGAGATGGGAGTATTTGAAAATTCTCACTGTAAAAGAGAATTTACACAAACACAATCAAATTTTTAAAGGTCTTATCTGAAAAACCCAATTAGACATATAATCAGCAACAAATCTTTAATATCGTGCAGAGGTTAAGGAACTACACAAAAACATAGCAGTTGAGGTACCATCAATTTGAATTTCATATTCCTTCTGGGGCGTAAATGTTCGATATGTTTGCATTTTCCTTTTAGCCCAAATGGCGAGATTTAATCAAAATAAAATCCTTGTTTATAATCCAGAAATCACATTAAAATATTTGTCGCTGAAGAGAAAGCTTCTATCAGTAGCTTCACTATCTCGATCTCAATTTAAAACTGGATCAATCGAAAATGTTAATTATGAAAGTTTAATGGCGATGAAATAAGCAATAACAAAGCGTGGCTATGATTGGTCCGTTGCAAAGTTTTGTTTAGGGAGAATAGAATTTGTGTACACAGTCTTACTTACAATACTGTAACCCCTTTACATTGACGCGGTCAGGCCGAAACCATTGGATGCTCCTTAAGTGAAATCACATCGGAAGATAGATTTTTGGTGGTTTTACATCCACGATATATATAGCACAAAGTATTGTTTTCTTTTCGGAGAAATCTCACACAGAAACCGATGGTAAGTAAAATAGCGATTACTTTCCTAGGCGAAAGAGATTACCGTAGCTTTTGCTGTTCCACTTACCAGTTCAGCGCCGATCGAATTAGTTCTGAAAAGGCCGGCCACAATTTTGACAACAATTATCGTGAGAGAAAAAGCAAACTGATAAAATTAGCGATTTTATGGAAAACGCACTTTCGTGAATAATGTCAGCAAACAAGTGTGAATGGATCTTTTGGAAAAAAAAACGCTAAATGTGAAAAGCTTTCTGCTTTTATTATCTTTACATTCAATTTGAAGCTCGCAGCCTACTTAAATTTCTCATGTCGGAAGTTCGTCGTTCGTTTGAAAAATATGAATATTCATTATTGTTGAAAGCATCTTATTTAAATTACAGCACTGATTGATGGAAGTACATTACCTTGTTGCGTGGTTGTTACGCATTTTATTCGGTTTTTCGGAGAATCAGACCTCTATTCCCATCCTCGACAACTGCATTCTCAATCTGAATCTTACTCCTTGGCGTGCGATAACCACGTTCCCTTAGATACTTTCGCGAAAAATCGTAGGAATTGTTGTAAGTATGAAATTTATCGCAAACGTCTTTTCGATCACATGGTCGTAAATGAGCGGAAATAATTTTTGAGTATTGAAATTCAAAATGGACTAATTTTCCTTTAAGCGCTTTTTCTCATAGCTTTCTCGAAAATCAGGATATTTAACTCGTTGGATTAAAAGAGGTAATCGTACCTCCTGAGGTGTGGTGTTCATTTTATGACAACAAACACATGTGTTTTTTGCCATCAAGTTTTCCTGCTTTCATTTTATATAACAAATATTGACCAGATAAGACATAAAATCCACGGTCACTGATGTCAAAAAGCCCCATTATTCTCAAATAACAATGGAAATTTTTTGAAAATAATAATTTTATGTAAATAAAAAAACTCTTGCAATTTCTCTTCGCAAGGAACAAATCGATAGGCAGACCTCTATTGTTTTTTCCAAGGTTATTTTTTTCTCATTGAGCTGGCCGCGATTTTCGTAAAATTGTTTTTAACTAAATAGATTTCATTTATTTACCTTTCGGCGGCTGTTTTTCGGTTGAGAAAAAGGTTCTAAAAATATTCAAGAATTAATTACATCGTTTTAAAAATCAAACATAGCATCGGAGATCAGTTTGTGTCCTGCCTTCATCGCGATTATCCATGAATTGTTAGTAATCATATATTTCGCCAAATCAATATATATATATTGCGAGATATGTCTACTAAAAGACGAGAAGGGTTGGAAATCGACAATATCGAGGTATTTGCTATTTTTCTGTCTATTTACATGTTGTGTGAATTATATTACTTAGGTTTTTGCAACTCTGTCTTGAACTTAAAATCGCACAGAGTGTATGCACGGGTTTGCAAAACATGTTTTAAGACTGGACAACATCTTTAAACTGATTGTATATAAAAAAATAACAGAATGGAATAGAAAAGAACGGAATGTACTGTAGGTTTTCCGGATGATCACAAAATGAACTTCGTTTTTTTTCTCAACTTTATCAGCCTCGGAAACCCCCAGCGTAAACATTTAACCGAGTCTCTTTTTTCAATTGACCTTCAATTTTCGTGGAAAATCCTGAATGCTTATCTATCTTTTCTTGAAAATGACTTTTTAAAGAACACCTCTTTGTATTATTCTGCTTGTCTTTCAAACACAAAATTCATTCAGAAAATTACATCGTTAATTGCTCCGCCGTGATTGAAAGCTTCGACTAAACTTATCTTGAATGGCTGAAGCGCAAAAGGCTTTAAAAGAAACACCAAATTTCGAAGCACGCTGTCTCTGTTGGACCTCCCTCGAGCTATGGAAATTACTAAATGCGCAGAGAAAAGGTCCTGCGAATATTATTCATTTCATGATATCAGTGATAAAGCAAAATATGACTTTTGGGCTATGAATTAAAACAAGCAACAAGGCTTTCGTAATTCTGAAATTGAAACTCGACGATCACGAAACAAGGCAATATTTGTGACAAAACACTGAACTGGGGGAAAGAACACCAGCCTTGTTAATGCGACCATGGTCAAGAAAAGTCGGGTTAAATATCGTTAGTATTTACATGACGAGAACAGCTCTCACTATCGAGTGCGCGTGACAACATGATACTATAAAAGCTCCATAGAAAGCCATAGCTAGGAGAGAGCTAACTAATGATATTGTCGATTGAGAGAATGGTTCTCTAACCAGGAAAGTTAACAAACTGCGTTTAGACAAATGAGAGTTGATGGCCTTTTTGCAAAATGAACCACTCTTTCCTTTGTAATCAACTTAATTTAAATTCACGAGAACATTTCACGAAAGAGATTAAAGAATTGTAATTCTCTTAAAATTTGGATTCAGTATCTCACCGAGAAAGAGATGAAAGGTTAATGAAGGTCATTGGCAGAAAACTCCCATGCAAATCCAACTGCGATTGCACTTCTGTACTGATTTGTGCTTATTCGAGATGATTGGATTTTTTGATTTGAAATTTGATTCGCCTCATCGCCTTAAGCGAAGGGCTGCTTTTTTTAATTGATAAGTTTTTTAGTACAGAAATAGAATCCGAAAAATCGCGTGTATTGCAAATTTGTGCATTTTTGTAATTTGCTTCGATGTTTGAATTCAATAAACAGAATGTCACCCAGAAAACTCAAGTACTACTACTGATCGATGCTGATAATTTATGCCTAAAATCGAAGCAACATAATTATTCAACTAGAAATGTATCTTTTCAACACTTTTTTGTTCAGCACCGCTTTTATTAAAATAAATGTTGGAAATATTTTTTTCCAATTTCAAACGGGCACCGGCTTTATTTCGAATGACTTACCCATTTTGATTCGGGCTCTTTCAAATCAAAGAAACATCATTACGTTGTTCAATTCTAAAGCATCTTACTTACTCATGTTGACAACGCGCGTGACATCCGCTTCGCGTCCGAAAACTCACGCTTCGCTAAAACGTTTTCTCCTGTGATTCTCGCCAACTTGTGGCAAGTCTAATATTCATAATGGGCGTTTTCCATTTACCAAGAAATTCCGGAAATTCCGGTTGGGATGTAAATAGAAAACACGTTTTTGGTTCGTTCCAATGGAAAATTTCCGGAATAAACGGAACTTCTGAAAAGGTAGTCCTGTTTTCCCGTTGGAAACTTTCCGATGGAAATGTGTGTTCCATTTACAACTTTTGAAAGGTCTTACCACTTCCAGGCTATTCACGGCCACATTTTAAAATTTTGGCGCGTAAAATCGCAATCACTGGGCGGCAAACGGACTTGAGTTAAATGGAACACGTTTTTCACCCGATGAATTTCCACCGAAATTTGCGGAAATTTTTT
>NC_090877.1:33303885-33308885 GCF_036669935.1 Montipora foliosa | reverse complement strand
TAAAAGAAGATTCATAGGAGAGAATATATATTAGACGGATTGATAATGTCATTAACTTTACTACTGCTAAAAACATTCCTGGGTTCCTACTTTGCCTCGATTTTGAAAAAGCCTTCGATACAGTTGAATGGCCTTTCATACAAAAAGCCCTTCGACATTATAACTTTGGACCATTAATGGTCCACTAGACCAAGCTTTTCTATTATAGCATAGAAAGCTGCATTTTGAACAATGGCTGGTCCAGCGACTTCTTTGGACTCGACAGAGGGGTTAGACAAGGCTGCCCACTTTCTCCATACCTGTTCATTCTCTGTGTTGAGGTTCTTGTGGATGCTTTGAGAAGAACGAAATGATTACATTAGGGGCATTGCAGCTAGTAAATGGACAGGAAATAAAAATAAGTCAATACGCAGACGGCACAACCTGCTATCTAGATAGGCGATGGTAAAGTTTATTCTCATTAAATCCCCTGAAGAGTGAAGTGATTCACGAAACAGGCTTGTCGGGAAATGTAGTTGCGTCTTTTTTTCCTCTTAAAATATTTATTCCGCTCTGCTTCAACTTATTGAGCACTGTTCCACGAGAAAATCGACTTACAGACTATATATATATACAAGTTACGAGGGTCTCATTCGCTATCCAGATTGACCATGTAGCCAGCATGGTTGCTCTGATAGTCACAGTGTAGTGGTGATCACATCCAACCGGTAATCAGGGGGACGTGGCTTCAAATCCCGCTCAGGGCATGAAAAGTTTTTCTCCCAATGAAAAATGTCATCCAGGGGTTGTCCGTCCTTGGTCCTTTCAAACTTCATATGTTCGTTGTTTGAGTAGCCAATCAGAGGGCGCCTTTAACTCTATCCACTGTTTTAGTATCATACTAATTTCTGTTCCTCTCGATAAATAACTCAGTTTTTTCAGCGTTTTATCTCTTTTAGAATATCGCGACGCGTTCAAGTTTTTTGACAAAGATGGTAATGGGTTTATAACTACCCGTGAACTTGGTGCAATTATGAGGTCACTGGGGCAGAATCCTACAGAAATTGAACTACAAGACATGGTCAATGAGGTCGATTATGATGGTGAGCAACTCAGATTAAAAACAGAACGTCCGTTGATGTTCATCAGTTTGTATTTCATAGCTTCAAAACCAATCATGATTAAATTGCGCACATTCAGGCCTTCATTGCATGCGGTCTGTAGAGCGGTTTTCAATTGAGTGTCGAAAGTAATTAGCCCGTTTTGGTTTTGCATGACGTCACTCAGTGATTGGTTCAAAGTTCTCGCGCCACTTTTTCAACCAATCAGAAGTGAAACCAAAACCAATCGTAGCTCGCGCGTGCACATTTTCCCGCGCTTTGTGTCGGCTACGTGTAATTACTTCGAGTTTTGATTGGTTTACTGGATGGTCTCCGTCCTTTTTGATTGGCCAAAGTAGTTACTTTGGTTTTGGCTTTACGACACTCGATTGAAACTCGCTCTATTCCCAATTAAGGAATTGCACAGCAATTTAAAGTTACTAAAGTTGAACTGAGGTAGCATGTAGCAGTTCTCGTTAAGTCAGAAGTCCAAGACCCAGAAGTGTCAATCTCTCTCATTTGGCCTTAGCCAATCACTTAATAGGATTTCCGAGTTCATGTCTTCCTCCTCTTTAAAGCGAGTTTAAGTGCCAAGTTTTTCTTATTGAAAATTATTTATTATTCATATTTATTATATGGCTCTGTATCACAAGGACTGGGAACTACCAAGTTCACGAATTTGATTGGCTGAAATCGATATTGACCGCGGTCTAGATTTTCCCATCTAGACCGGCATCTAGACCGGTAATGTTTTGCGGTGAAAAGATGCAAACTGTAATGCAAAAATATTGAGTATTTTCTTCTAACAATATTTATTTATGGAAGTGCCCAACAGCATGATGACAAAAGAGAGGATGACGAGCAAACTTTGACAGAATTAAGTTCAGCTCATCGCCACTCATCGCCGTTCGCAAGAAAAATGTCACTGCGTTCGGTCTCTGCTCACGACCTCGGTCAAGATTCTCCCATACAGACCTCCTGCTCGTTTAATAAGAGCTAAGTAAAGAAGAACTAATTACCATCACAAAAACTTCGCACTTAGACTCGCTTTGAGGAGGAGGCAGATGTGAACTCGGAAATGGCCTAATTAGAATACAGGTCCAGCCAAATGATGACCAATCAGATTGGGCTTAATGACCGCAACTCTCTTGATTGGTCCGCAGGCAAGTATCCGCCGCACGAGGGATTGCACGTCCTAAATTCAAAATCGTACTCGGAACGCAATACCGCTATGTTTTGTTCCCCCAAAAATCTAGCAGTGACCGTTCCAAAGATAGATAATACCGTAAACTGATTGGCTTCCGATTTCATCGCAGATGGAGACTTCTGGCCGGTTATAAACTTCTGGTAAGGTACAGTGTTCTCATGTTGCAACCCAAAGTGAAAACAGAAGACCGAACAACATAGGCAATGACTTAGACTTACAAAAAATAAAAGCTCACGGCTGCCACACTGCCCTGCGAATCCAGAAATGAGTCGAATCCTCTAACTTTAATAATAATAATAATAATAATAATAATAATAATAATAATAATCATAATAATAATAATAGTAATAATAATAATAATAACAATCGTTTATTCAATCCTTTGGCGTTATTTTGAGAGCCGCATTACAACGATGTCAGCAAAAGACAAGCAACAATATTAAAAACAAATTGCGATTTTGAGACGGCAATACCACATTATATTGACGGCTAGTTGGGGATAAATAAAACTGTAAACTAATCAACCCGCGCCTGATCGAAATTTCAATTCTTTCTACCTGCGAAACGTATTTGTTTGCTTACGTCAGCAACCCAATTCAGTGCAACGACGTCAATTTCAACATTACAACCAATCACATGCCGCAAAAGTGAGACGGCAATACCACGAAATATTGACGGCTCGCGCATAGGCAAAACTATAAGAAGATCGCGATACTAAATAGAGTAAATAGATAGCAAATAAATAATAATATGATATGTATTAAAGGGATTGGTATTTAAACTACTCTGATGATCCTGCAGGCGGCGTATAGTAATGAAGTCATTAAAGCACTTAGTAATGGCAACTTACATTTCCACCCAACTATTCCCACACCTGAGATTATAATCATGATTATAATTAGTATTAGGCGACAGGTTACGTAAGGGTGGGGAGGGAAGGTCATGTATCTTATTCATGAATCTAATACAAAACTTCTCTTGTCTAGATTTGAGGGTGGATAATTTAAATGCAATAAGGGCCTCTTCATAACTTGACTAGGGGTAAATAATACGGAGGTCTCTCTTTTAAACCGATTCTATTCTATCCGTATTTAGTGTTTTCATCTTTCGATTTGCTCCATTGTGACGTCAAGGTTCAAACTTCAATTTAAAACTGGTAAAACATGAAAATATATCCTTCGCAGAGTTTTCTGTATGTCTGATACATATATTGTTACCACTAACCCAATATTCCTTTTGGTGTTGCTTTTTTTTCAAAGTTTCCTCAAGGGCCATCTTGATATAAGGTGTTTGGCGGAGTTGTCCCAAAGGTTAAAACACTGCAGCTATGCTATAGTGTTCAAAAGCAGATAAACAGCGGCCCTTTTAGTTTGCGAATAGGGTTTCAACAACTTGTTTGAATAGAGTTTCAGCCCTCGGAAGATTCATTCTTTCCGGGCACTGAAACTCTTCTCATACGCAATTATTTGTTAGCAAATATTTGTTAGCTTCTGATCTCGTAAGTGAATAGCTCTTTGTTCTGTAGTTAAATAAATTCATTTGTCCAGTTGTTGATAAGAGTAATCTTGCGCAAGTAGCAAGCAGTATGATTAAACCAGCTTTAATACAATTGAAAACATTGTATTGGCTGTTGTTCTGCCACTGAAAAGCTGACAGCTAGTGAGATCATAAATTGTCTTCACTATTTACAGGAAATGGTGTGGTGGATTTTGGCGAATTTGTTAACATGATGATCAACCAGAACAATAACACGCTTGACCAGGAAGAACTCCTCGAAGCTTTCAGAACGTTTGACGGTGATGACAAAGGTTACATATTCTCTAATGAAATTCGATATGTGATGCGTCACATGGGAGAGACCATTCCAGAACAAGACATCAACGAAATTTTACAGGATCACCAAGACAGCAGAAAGAGGAAAATAACGTTTGAAGGTAAAGACGCTTTTGGCTATGCGTACTAATGTTTTTTTCTCGTGTTTGTTATGCTTGCTAAATCTTATGCTGTCGTATCCTTTTGCACAGAATTTGTGAAACTTGTCAAACCGGAAGTTTGAAGTTTGCATCTATTTCGGCTGCATGGATTTATTCTTCAAGTGATTTATGAGCCAATTGTCGTGAAAGAAGTTACGTTATAGTACAGACAACATTGAGGAACTTGTAAGGTCTGTTAAACGTCTATTTCTATAAAGAAGTTTTTCGTTTAGGAAAGATTTTGTTTTTAACATTATCTGGAGAGAACTGGCGTGATTGCGCGCACACATAGTAAGAATGGCACAGTATGGGCCGGTTGAGCCGGGAAAAAACAGACTCTTACATTAATGTATGAACACGTACCCAGTCAATGTATTTTTATCTGACCTTCGATCTTATAATCTCACGGCACCAACTATACAGCACCTTTGTAACGGAAATAACAGAAACTCCGTTACTATTTGAGCACCGTGAAACCCAAGAAAGGAAACGACTTTGGCCAATCAAAGCAGACGTAGACTGAGCACATGAGCTAACCATAACGAAATCACATATCTTTAATGAGTTTTCGTGCGCCTTATGCGATACAACACTACGTCTCCCCGGGTTATTGTTTGGTTAGTGCTCGAGTTCGGGTCACCATTTGTGTGACGCTTCTTTGGAGATACGCGATGTTCATTTGAAGAGAATGGGTGTAGACACTTTGTGACGTTTAACATGCACAGCGTCGGGCTTATTCTT
>NC_090877.1:33266385-33298885 GCF_036669935.1 Montipora foliosa | reverse complement strand
TGTTTACGTGAGTTAACCTGGGTCGAGCCTGCAATCCATTCAACAACCAGTTCCTGGTCAGCGGTCGACTTAAAAAAGCTGACCGCGGTGAGCTATAAGCTTGAGCCCGCGACATAGCCACGTGATACTGGTCAGCGGATATCTTGTTTTGACAGGTGTCAATTGATCAAAACATGGATACTGGTCACATTGGCATACATGGAGGGATGGACGTACGGACGGTTGATGACGTCATGGCTATAAAGCCAAAATTTCTCGCATGCTCCGCGCGCGCGCCGAAGGTGCTCGCGGAGCTCCGCTATAACCAAGCAATGTCAAATATTAAAACAATGCTGATGCAAAATCAGCGATTACTGGTAAACGTATTCAAGAAACCTCCTATTTTGTCACAAAAGCCCGAGTTTCAATGTGAAAGTTTATTGAGGACGCGTCAGTAAGTCACAAACAAATCCTAATTACACCCAAGGATCGTATAAATAACACGTGAAGGTTAATAATCTTATGAGAAGAATACGAAAAACCACTGAAAAACACCCTATATATTAGAAGTTGCCATAAACTATGTGGAAACATATTCCTCATCTAATGCAGCAGCACAAGATCCCGATAAAAGGGAAAAACTAAACGGCATACTTTTTACCATCATTACATTTAATACAAGGAAAGAAAAACTCTCAAAGACATACTCGTTAAAGCAAAACTGTGAATTGAAGGTTTCATAATCATCGATCTGTAACGACAAAACCCAAAATAAGGAGACCGAGCTTCTAGAATCCGGCTGCAACCCGCCGGATGTTTAGATTTTCAGATTTTTCACAACTCCAGATGTCGGATTTGTACAAGCCGGATGTCGGATTTTCAACAAGTCGGATGTTGGATCTTCACAAGTCGGATGTCACATTTTAAGCAAGTCGGATGTCGGATTTTTAACAAGGCGGATGTCGGATTTTCAACAAGTCGGATGTCAGATTTTTACAAGTAGGATGTCGGATTTTCAACAACTCGGATGTCGGATTTTCACAACTTTGTTGTCGGATTTTCAAGAACTCGGATGTCGGCGCCTACAAGCTTAAAAATAAAAATAGGACTATGAAAATTGCTTCGGAAACAAGCTTTCATTTAAAAACGTGAAAAAAAAAAAAAAAAAAAAGACAAGCTGTTCATTAAAACATTTGAGCTGTCCGTGTCAAGGCCGGATCTAGGATAAAAAATGGCCGGTTTCCAAATCAACGAAAAACCTTTTGAGAGGTCAGGGGGCATGCTCTCCCGAACATTTTTTGGGTTTTAACTCTCTGAATTCCCCTTTCCCGTGTTTCTGAGACATTCATCAGTCAACAATCCTGTCAGATTAAATTTTAATCAGACAGCATATTGCCGGGCTAGTTTCATCCTCCATGGGTGAAGTGAAGTGAAAAATAACACAACCAGGGAGTGTCTGTGTCCGAAAATTGACAAGGAAAAAAAAATTAGTCAGACCATTTTTGAGATTTCAACTTGGAAATTTACTCTTATTAAAAAAAAATAGAGCGTGTTGGTCGATCCAAATACGGTCGAACGTCGGACTTATCATGAACTTAATTAACTTAGTTAAGTCACCTCTATTAACTTATCAGATTGATAAAACCAACCGCAGCATAACTGCAGTTTTTTTAGACACTAAACCCTCGACAGCAATTTACACAAGCGTCGTCTAGTTATCATCCAAATTGGAAATCAGTGTTATCATAAAATACAAATTGACCAACGGAGGGTGTGAAGTGCAGGTTGCAGTTTGCAGGCAGGAACCCACGAGTAGGAGCTTGCCTCTCCCAAGCCCTATGAGCCAACCTTTCCGAGTATTTTTCTATTTTTAGAACTCCACTAGTTCTCCGGCTCTGCACCCACTGTTTAGAATGGCCAATCAGGATGACGTTATTGTCACACGAAGACAAAAATAGCAAAAACAACGTAAGCAAATTGTGCAAATTAATGTAAAATTGATGTAAATATTAACTTATATATATTGCGCTTTTTAACATACAATGATAAAAAGCGCATTACAATACATTGAAATATACTGAATATATACATAAACTAAATTTAACAATAATAAAGTAATTTAAGAGCTAAAGGCTAAAAGCCGAAGCCCATCTCATGATCTCCTGCTAGAAGCTACACTAAAAGATCTGTAACCAAAAGAACATTTCATGTTCCCTGCTGAATGTAATAGAATAGTGCCTGAATGGGACATTTCCGAGTTGCTGTTTTTCTCGCTTTCGAAGTGAGTCTTGGTGCTCAACTATTGTAAGGGAAATGAGCTTGATTTGCATAAGAATACGCAACTCATTTCCATTAGAATGGTTGTGCACCAGGACTCGCTTTGCAACTGAGGCTTGCAGCAACTCGGAAATGCCGGGCTATCAGAGCGTAGTGTATAGCGTCCATAATTTCTTACATCAATTAAATCGCTAATATACGCTGGTACCATACCATTAAGTGCTTTAAAAGTTAAAAGTAAAATCTTAAAAACGTATTTTGTTCCTGACTGGCAACCAGTGTAATTCTTGCAAAACGGGCGTAATATGGCCATATTTGTTGCTGGAAGTTAGTAACCTAACTGCTGCGTTCGGTACTTTCTGCAGTTTAGTTATTTCACAATCTGGAAGTCCATAAAGAAGTCTATTGCAATAGTCAATTCTGCTTGTGACGAAAGCATGCAGAACCATTTCAAATTTATCTCTTTCTAAAAGTTTACTGATTCGCCAAATATTGCGGAGCCAGAAAAACATTGACAATGATGAGATGACAACAAGAAAGCCTCAGTGTTACCTGAGAGAAAATGTAGAGACGAATACTAAAGTTTTGGCCCAGATCCAGATGTTACTTTATTAATAATTGATTTACACGCAAAATGAAAACACTGATGAAATCTGCTGGTAACATATATTAAAATCACTACAACCTGAAACAATTCACACTTCGGTACTAAACATGAGACATCAAGTACAACAAGATTTTCCCTTTTGCCAAGTTAAGTTTTGACTGAGATATATGTCGATTTGTCGCTGATTTAGCTGTTTTCTCTTGGTTATAATAATGCCCTCTTTGGCGAGTATAAACATGATGGTATTCATCACATTAGCAGCGTTTCTTCGTGGTAAGTGTTTTCAACTTTCAGCTTTTTTAGTGCGGAATTGTCATTATTTAATATACGCAATTGCATTTTTAAAAGCGGCCTTTCATCGGATGCATAATACACTGACCGGGTGTAATGAGAAATACAGCAATAAGAATTAACACCTTGCAATGGTCTCATTCCTCATGCCGCAGACGCTACTTTCCTTCGTATCGATCCTTCCTATTTCTTTCATCCATCCCAATGTTTCGTATGAATTTTGTGTTATCATTTTCACCGGTCTTTACATCTAGGAAATGATTTCCTTATTCAATTTTAATTTCATCGACCGGAAAGGTGCAAAGTTATACCTGCAAACAAACACAGAACGCTGTAAAAGCTGAAAGAATGTCTGTCTCTATGCCGGGCCGGGGGATATATCCAGCTAAGTTTAAACTGTCCAAAATAGTGCCAGTATTCAAATCAGACGACAAGCAAGATCTACCCAAATAATTATAAACCTGTATCTCCATTATCTAACTTCAAAGGATTTTTGAAAAGTTAATGATGTATGCTCGTATATATATATATATTGTCTCTTTTGTTGAGAATAATGGATTGTTATACAACGTTCAACATGACACACATTCTACTCAACACGCGATAATAAATATAATAAAAACTCGATGCAAACAAATATGGATGACCGCTTACTTTCATGTGGCATTTTCACCTATCTGCAAAAAGCTTTCGACACTGTTGACCACGATATCTTGATAGCTAAAATAAATCACTATGGCTAATGGTTTTCGTCATGACTTCATATCTAAACAGGCTCTTACTGTAGCCCTTCTGTTCTGGCTATACAAGAATGACATTCAGATAAATTTAGCCGGATTCTTTCTTTGCGTTGATGACACTAACGTTTTTTACGCTGGCAGTAAGTTACAAACAGAGAACTTGCGAAGGTGCATGACTGGCTAACGTTAAATAGATTAGCTCTAAATGAAAAAAAATCAAACAATGTTATATTCCGAACCAACCAAAAAAGGTTGATTCACCAAATAAAAAATGTTATGTGCGATAATGGAAAAGAAAGATTACTTCCTCTTGAACAAAAGGAATTGGAATTCTTGGAATTCTCATTGATAGCAACCTCTCCTTCAAAAACCACATTGAACATGTAACTGGCAAAATTAGTAAAACGGTTGCCTTGGTATGCTTGCCAAATTAAGACGCTATATTCCTCGCCTCCTTTTCCACATTTATCAGTCCTTAATCACTCAGTCCTTAATTACATATATTATGCAGTGACTGCGTGGAGTCATGCCAGGAAATGGTTTCTCAATAAAATTCTTATTCTCCAAAAAAGAAGCCCGCAAGGGCTACGAGTCTAATTGTTAATTAGTGTATACCAAAACAGTGGATAGCGTTGCGCACGCTGATTGGCTACTCAAACTCCGGATATCCTTTGCTATTCACCTCCGAGCAATTCGCGCGGAATTTGCTCCCAAAAATGTTGTAATCTTTGCAGGAATAAATGAGTTAAAATCATCTGTTTGTTCTATATTAACACTAAAACAACTATTCACCTTAGTGTCGGTGGCTACTGGTTTACCTCGCCGCTTCGCGGATTGGTAAATATCCTCCACTAGCCACCTCAATTTCGGTGAATAGTTGTTAACTATCGTACCCTATAATTATGTTAATTTCTATTCTTTTGTTTTTTTTTATTCACTTTAATAGTATTGTAATTATTATGCAACGTTTCTTCAGTTTGTCTAATTTGTAATGGCTCAATGTGTATTGTGAGGTTTTATTCTGTCTTAATATTGTTTCTAGTAAGTTTAGTGCCATGTACGACATTACACTGCACGCCTCGATTATCAAAAATCTATCTCTAATTTTTGAAAATAAACTCGAGCTTGAACTTGAACTTGAACTTGAACTTTATATTTTAAGTCTTTTCACAAGTACCAGTAGAGTTCACTCCTGCAATACCGTGACTCGGTCCTCGTCAGTCCAAAATTTTTACATAAAGAAATCTCGGAAAGAAATACAGTACAGAGCCTTTTCGCGAGTGGGTGCAAGGGCGTGGAATGAGATAACATCTTCATTACTGGAACTCAAACAAAAAAAAGAAGAAGTTTAAGCCAAATTGCACACGGCACTCTTAGATATTCTGAATCAATATGATGATCATGCTGATATCTCCCAAAGAAATACAGCTTAAAGGAATTACAAATGTTAATTTATAGTCTGGTATACATAACTGCTTCTTTGTGTACCTTAATTAACCCACTGTTCCGTACTTCTTGTTGATTTACCTTAATTTATTGAAGATAGCTTTGCTAATTTCTTCTAACTAGCATAAATAGAATTGTTCCTTTATCTCACTTTCTTGTAAATAGTTATATTTATAATAACGGATTCGCCTCGATTAGTATTTTCAATATTTTGCGGACGAGTCTGACAGATTGTCAGAAATATTATTATTAATGGCAATAAACTTGAACTTGAACTTGAAATTACACAATTACATACACTGTATATATAGCACCTGTTTAAATACGTACAGCGGAAAATTCTTCAGCATTGTGATAATTTGAGTCAACAATAAGGTTTTCCGTAACAATAAGATTGATATTCGTGAATTTTATGTTTTGGAGTTGAATGTTATTTGAAAATCCAGAAACCGCGAAAGTGAGTGCTTGCGGTCACTCCTAGAAACTTATTCGCGATGCGTATGTTGACCGCACCTTAGGTTTTAATAGTATTGGCGTTTTCAGTTGTACATGTACTTGATTTTTTTCGGACAGGAGCTCATCCGGGCTAAGCGAACAACTTGTATCCCCTTCTTATGCGTGATTTCTCCTGTTTAATTTGTGCGTATGTAAACGGAGACAAATCTTGCATTCAGTAGGGGCTTTAATTCAAGAGCTACGATGGGTGACGTCAATGAAAAAGGTCACCTCAAAATGTAACTTTGTACTATCATATGGTTAGTCTTTAGCAATTATTCCATCTCCTTCACGTTGCACGATGTGGGCGAAGTACTCTAAAAGTAAATTGGTGCGAGCAGTTTCAGAGTAAAAAGGAAATAAAAGGTTCACTGACATGATGTATGCTCACGTTATCGTCGAAACCTAAATTTTGGTGATCATTCTTTCACGTCGTATTTAGGCGGAGGCCGGGGCAAGAGGACTTCAACTTTTGCTTCGACATCCGCTCGAATTTTGTTGAACAGCGATTTTAAAACCGTTTGCTTGCCCCCTTTCAACCTTGTTGAAACATGTTGAATCCAAGTTGAATTAATGTTGAATTAGTTTAAAAGCATTAAAACTTTGTTTCTACCAACCTTGGGTGCAGGGATGGCGCAATATTGATAGCTCTTGTCTCCCACCAATGTGGCCCGGGTTCCATTCCCAGACTCGGCGCCATATGTGGGTTGAGTTTGTTGGTTCTCTACTCTACACAGGGAGGTTTTTCTCCGGGTTACTCTGGTTTTCCCATCTCCTCAAAAATCAACATTTGACTTGATTAGCGTCAGTTGTTGATTTCAGTGTCCCGAATTAGTGCTCCAGCGCTAGAACGACTAGACGTAAGTAAAATTCCTATCCATGCAACATTCCTTTTGTTATCGAGAATGGACCGCGCACCGGTGGCTCAGTTCAGCTACATTTCAGTGACGAGATAAAATCGAACGGATGTTCAGTTGAAGCAAATGTTGAAACGGTTTATCCGGGTTTTTATGCAGAGTACCACAAAAGCATGCACGTGCAGCACAATTTTTCCGTTTTTTTCAAATCATCTTTGAACAAGCCGCAGTAATTTAATGAGATTTATTTTATATTCATGCAAACTCAGTCATGTCATTATTATTCCCTCCGCTCTCCAGGAATGAACAGTGAACATTTTGAGAAAATGCTCATTGACGATTTGCTGGCGAACTACACTACTGACGTGCGACCAGTTGAAAATTCATCACACGTGATGATAGTTAGCATTGGTGTACAACCCTACAGACTTCTGAGGATGGTGAGCAGCTCTATGCTTTCTTCGTAACGTAGAAGATGCTTTAACTCCTGTTGATTACAATATCTTTTGCGCGTCTTACATAAGGGTGCGATGTTCAAGACACCCCCCCTTTTTTATACGTTTTTAGATGTCGAAAACACCCCTTGCCTTCTGCCCAATAGTTATATTTATTATCTAACGATAAAAAAGAGTTGATTAACAAACTTTTTGATTTCTTTTATGCAGGATGAGGTTGAACAACTTATAAAAATGAGCCTTTGGTATAGATTGGTCAGTGGGTATTATGAGTTGTCTTACTTTGTCTTTTATTTCGCGCTTTGCCAGTGACCGTTTATTCAGTTATCAATGCTCGTTCAGTAGGCCATTTCCGAGTTCGTGTCTGCCTCTTCTTCAAAGCGAGTCTTTGTGCAAAGTCTTTGTGATGGCAATTAATTATATTTTACATATAAAAGAAAACTAATTTTCATAAGGAATACTTTGCACTTCCCTTGAAATTGTTCTACTATCAAACTGTTTTGGAAACTTGGCATAATTAACATTCATGATATGAACATTAAAACTGCAATTAAAAAATGGGAAAATCCGAACTTAGCAAGTCTCCTGGCGTCCAAAAAGAAAATTGGGGGTAACCACGCATTTTTCAGAGATAATTAAGCTTGAGTTTGGAAAGGAAGGCCATACATTGCTTTCAATTGTATTTTAAAGCTTATCACAATTAATTATCTTTGAAAACTGCATGGTTACCTCCAATTTTCTTTTTGGATTTCAATAACACTTGTTAAGATCTGCTTTTCTTCCACATTCATGCCACCGCGCAAAAATACCTTTGAATAGAAGTTTTGCACGGCAGCCATGTTGCATGACAGGAACTATAGATTTTTTTTCCTATGGGAACAAATGTTCTTTCTAATGCAAAAAATTTTCATTGTTCCTGCCATGCAACATGGCTGCCTTGCAAAACCTCTATTGGTAGGCACCGTCCTGAAAGCAGGGGCACCCAACGAATCTGTTCCTCACATTATCTGTTCCCCAGCGGAATATTGCTGGCTAGCAAAAATACAGCTGTTTCGATGAGCTGGCTGGGAAATTTTGTTATTGATAGAGGTTTTGCCTGGGAATTACTGACTTTTTCTAGCATTTCAACCCGAGCTGGCTGTAGAAACTCTGAAGACTGAGGACGACTAAAAAAAAAAAAAAAAAAAGAACCCCTTCCCTCTCCCAGAGAATAGTCACAAACATACGACGGCTGGTCAGAGTGATTGCGCTTGCGGAAAAAAACCTGTGTCGCTTTTGTTCGGTCGTTTTGGATCGAGGGATTTGAAAGCGCGCGGAATTCCTGGCTGGGAAATAAATTTGATCAGCTGGCTGGGAAACAAAATAATTTTATCTAGCTGGCTGGGAAATTTCTTGTGTCTTGCTGGGAAAAAGGAACAGATAATGCTTTCCCAGCAACACTGAAAAACACCTGAAAATGCCTTAATAACATTTATTTTCATTAACTGGGGTTAATAATACATTTTACAACAAATTGGTCGTTGGGTGCCCCTGTGAAAGAGGAGGCAAGCATGAAGTCGGAAATGGTCTATTCTTTCACCCATCCATCCGTCGATGAATCAATCAATCGCACAAATTAATTAGATCTTAAAAGATCTAACGCAATGACATATTCTACAGACGTGGGAAGATTTCATGCTGTCCTGGAATCCCGAACGGTATGGAGACATCACTCGTATTAATCTGCCAGTAGATGTTGTATGGACGCCGCCTGTCGGACTGCTCAACTCGTGGGTATTCTGGTTTTTTTAATCTGTAGTCAGTCAAATCTCTACTTTCTCAAATCCCATAATACACCTTGTTTATCCCCTAAATATGAAATACGATTAGGCGTTGTTTTTGATTTCTCTTGGGACATCTTCATGTCCCGAGAGAAATCGAAAACAATGATTATCCAAAATTTGGGGTAAAAAATATGTATTATGGGATTTGAGAAAGTAGCAAATAGACCTAACCGTCTAACTCAGTGTTGTAGCCAATTCAAATATCCCGGGGTAGAGATTCTTTGTGTATTATGTTTGCTTTATAGTTTAGCATTCACATTTAAATGTTATGGAAATACCTGGAACAAAATGTTTCATTCCCAAAGGGATGGAATTTGGTACCACATTGAGTTAGCCGGTTTGGTCTACTATACAATTAAAGTCAGAAACTAATCAAGCAAATTGCATCACTGAGTCCCAGCCTCCAGGGAAAAATTTGGGAAACTGGTACGTGTGTGGGTTTGTGGGATTGCCCTCAAATCGAGAGTGTTGTGTTGGGACTTAACATAAAACAGACAAAGAAAAGGCTGCTTTATGCCCACATTCTCTGCCAGCTGATGTTGTTTTCTTTTTTTTTTTCAGTATAACTTGTAAGCAAGGAGTAGCGTAGCAAAACAGAAAGACCGGATCCTGGTGAAGGATCTAATGTGCAATATAAAAATTATCAAAATCAAAACGTAAACGTACCGTAGTTATTGCTCGTAAAACCTGATTCATTCAATCAGCCTTGCTATTTTTTACATTTCTCGTTCAGGTTAGATTCTGGAGTGGCTCCACTGCTTTCAGGCGGGGATAATGATCTAGATAACCAAGTAGAAGTCCAATGTAATGGACAAGTCAGGCTCTTGCTTCCAACTGTTCTCAGTATTTCCTGTATCATGGACATGACCATGTATCCGTTTGATACTCAAAGATGTAACCTCATATTTGGTGAGATCAACAAGAAGATCATTAAATCAATTTTAAAAATTACTCGGTGACCAAACCTTTGAATGAAAGCCAGGCAGGGCGACGCTAGCAATGAGCTTGTAGCCTTTATGGTGTTAACTGTGTTGTTGTGATGCCTGTCATTGTTGTCTGCGTTTACATCAGTTTATTGTTTATTGTCAAATATGAATAAGTTTAGTTTTCCATATGATATGAAAATGAATCACATTGTTCAATTTTTTGGGAAAATCGCGGTCACAATATGCCATTTTCCCACTTATTAGGAACATGGGCATACACAAACGAAGATTTAGCATTCAAAGCAGATGTGGAAACTTCAACACTCGCTGAATCCAAGGAGAATTTCAGTTCATCTGGTGGATGGAACGTGTTAGAGTACAAAGGTGCGAAATAGCCCTATATTTTCCAGACTACAATCCTGGTCAAAACTGTTGGAACAATTCCCGCTTCCCCCCCCCCCCCCCCCCCCCATCCTCCCTCTCCCGTGATTACAATGTCTGGGAAATCAAGATCCGTTCATCGATCGCTGGCATTTTTCAACATTGTCTAGGGGAAAGGGGGGCGCGAAAAAGGCAGCGAAAGAAGAGCACGCGTTGTTCATATAACGATGGAGGAATGTACGGTAAATTCTCTACTTTTCACCCAAAATTTGACAAGTATCCTGAAGTCTTTTGACCCGGATTTTATATCCTGGTTGCAAAGTAAAAGGACACACAGCGAACACCGATTTAGACGGATATTGTATAGGCAGTAAGCTTTCACTCCAATCCTTCGGGAAAAAGCGGTAGTGAAAGCCAGACTAAGACGAAAGTGAATGCACAATTCAAGCAATGATCGAGCACGTAAAGAAGGTATTTCTGCTTTTGAGCTGATTTTTTCTTTATCTTGCCCACAGCCATTGAAACGAAAGGAAACAACAGTCGTGCAAGCCCCTCTGTGACATTTACCATCCGACTTCAGCGTCTAACAACGTACTATATTGTGATATTATTTTTACCATGCTTCTCCAACGTAATGCTCGCACTACTCGTCTTTCTCTTGCCACCGGAGACTGGGGAGAGAATCGGAGTCGGCATCAACACTCTCTTTATCATGTGGGTTAATTATCTGAGGGTATGTTTTTTTATCACGAAAATACCGAACTCCAGTCAATGCTTCCTGTCAAGCGCTTCTGTTAGTCCTGTCCCGCTCCGATTTTATGACAAGCTAACATTGATACGTTTGTCTAAAATGAATAAAAAATAAATAAATCAAATAAATAAATAAATAAATGAGTGAGTGAGTGAGTGAGTGAGTCATCATGAATGAATGAATGAATGATTAGTTACTGTTTGGTTTGCATGTGTTGGGCCATCATCGGACTTTATTGTCGATCTTTTTTTATTTACAGGCTCTAAATGCGATGCCGAAGAGTCCCGAATTGCCCGTATTCTGCAAGTTTTATTACTTTGTGATGTTCGAGTGCGTGTGTGCCATCGCTGTGTCGTGTCTTGTCATCTCATTCTTTCACATGAATGTTAACATAGACCAGCCTGACTGGGTAAAGGTGAGGGGATCCGAAATGCTACACTGCGCAACTCTATCAACCCTTTTAATATGGATAATATATTCAGTCTTCTGTTATTAACGTAAAACGCCGGGTTTTGAATTTTTACTAAGCTTGTAGATTTCTGGACAGAAAAAGCCAGTCAAAAACACATGCGCGCGTTGGGATAGGAAAGCACACATTAAAAATACATTGATTTTGAATGCAAATTCGTGCAATCTTTTATGCATAACACCGAAACCAATGCAAAATGATTATTTTAGCTCATCACAATGGGATCATCAAACAGGAAGATGAACTAGTCAGAATTGGAAGCAATCAACCTAACTTTTTCAAAACGCGGGAATTTTACGTAGGTGCATGTCGACATTAGCTTTGGTTTTTTTTCTCACTAGTTGTAAACCTGACGGCGGATTTTTAGCCAAACGCTAAAAGTAAAAAAATATAACAAAATGAAATAAACATAATCACCGCAATAGTAAAATTTCTTCCAGCACTAAATTGTAAGTTGAATCGCTTTAGCATGCACCAGTAAATGTGACTTGAATATATGTCAGCGTACTGACACACTAAACGCACAAAATTAAAAGCAAATTAGAAAATTTTAACAACGAGTTAAGCCTGATGAAAACATACAGAAACAAGAAAATGCCCAAATTAGTTAAAATATTCTAACATGAACTCTTGCGTCATAGGCGTCTTGAACGATCAGCCTAATTTGCCCGAGGACAATCATTAGTTTCACCCCTGCATTCTCAGTATATTTCTTGCAGATTCAAATATTGGACAGGATGGCACGCTTGGTATTTTTGCACAAGTCCGTAAAATATCGTTTGAAAACGGCGGAAAAATTCAGGAAGGAAGGTAAACTACTTTTCAAAAGCATACTGAAGTCACGCGTTTATACTTAAGATTGACTGTTTATACTTGAGGAATGAGGTCACCTGTTTATATCTGGAGGAGGGGGGATGGCGCAGTGGTGAAAACAGTCGCATCACACCAGTGGGGCTGGGGCTCAATTCCCAGTTTGTTGGCTCTCTACTCAGGGGCCCGTTTCTCGAAAGTCCCGAAAACTTCTCGGGCCTGAAAAGCCATTTGTGAAACTGCTAACCGCTTATTTTGGAGAGCCGATCTTTTAATGTGTTTTTAAGGTAAGAAAAAATAACTGTAAAGTTTGACGACTTTTAAAATCCTCTCCGTTCTTGAGAAACAAAGGGAATTGTGACACCTGAAAATGGCCCGTAAAGTTTCGGTACTTTCGAGGAACAGGCCCCTGGACCGAGAGGTTTTTTCCGGGTACTCCTCATTTCCGCCCTCTCCTCAAAAACCAAACCAGTTGAGTTGATTCGATTTGATTTGATTTCTGCACAGTGTCTCCAATTAGTCCACCGGCGCTAATACAGTTTACACCCAAATGAAATTCGTTGTTATATAGCTGAAAAATGTCCCTCAACAGCGCGCGCTCTCATTGGTTACTTCGAGGTCACATGACATCTAACAATAAAACTGTTTCCCGCCAAAAGTCTCTGAGAGGGCAACAGTGCAAAATCTATGACGTCAGAGGGTAACAATGCACTGTTACCCGCGAATGTTGACCGATGATGTTGCCGTTGCACGTTTTTCTTTTTGTGCTATAAAACAAATAACTTAATGACTGGTCCCGAGGGAAACAGTTCATTTTGCATCCCTCTGCTGCGCCTCGGGGAAACATTTAGATTATCGGGAAACAAAATCAACTGTTTCCCTCGGGACCAGTCATTAAGTGTTTATTATTATTCTGATTATTATTACTTCATTTCCTTCATTCACTTCTCGTCTAGGCTACTGATTTGATTCATGCTCAAAATGATCACGTTCAAAATGAAATAGAAGTGTTAAGAAGTAACCAGCCTTGTTGAAAGTCAACGTTGTCTGGCATGAATCGTGTCAACATTGTGTATTCAAGAATTCAAGATATTTGTAACTATAAGTATGCTGACTCTAAACTCTTATCATTTGCGAATGCGCTGACAAGCTATGTTGTAGACTTGTGTAAGAGACTCACTACCTTCGACTGATATGAATTCGAACGGCAAAGGCCTCGATGGATTATCTAATAAGGTGATCCCCTAAAAATAAAACTTGTCATTGATTTCCGATGAAACTTCGTACACTGTTGTAACATGTCAAGGAGATGATAAAAATGTAATTAAAAAGGGAGGGGGGTCACCATGCTCGCTTCCATGGTACGACGGTGACGAATACGGCGATTTCAGCTACTTTTACAATTTCCGTGCACCCCCAATGTTAGTAATGTTAGACAAATTTAGCTCGATTTTAGAAATGTAATCCAACGTTTGACATAGAGCGTGAGTCATTCTACGGTTATTTCAAGTACGTACCTGAAAAAATTATTTGAATGCCTTTGTGAGTACTTAACACTTCAAAATAGATTTAACTTTAGTGTGGGCTGTTCGACTCGTAGTAGCTCCTTCGGTACAATTTTATGAAATTGCCAAAAAACTGGCCATAGATTTTTGCTGATTTTTTCCATACTCCATAAAGACACCTTTCTCAGCAAATATGTAAAATAAAAAATGGGGGTCAGCGTACTCGTTCAGGAGAAAATAGCCATTCCTTGACGGATTAGGCTTAGCATCAATGAAAATCCGCCATTTTATCAATGTGCCAGCAGTACTGCGCGTGCCAATGACGCCAGAAATTATGCGCAGTAAGGTTGCGCAATGCAAAACCAGTGAATCACCTTAAATAGACCGAATGCATAAATGGCGGCCAAAAAAATGGTCTTTTGTTTATCTGCTAATTAGACTCACTAGCCTCGTTTGCATGTACAAAATACAAAAGAAATGTTGCTTGAGAGCGAGGCTAGTGAGTCTAATGAGCACATAAACAAAAGAATATTTTTTTGGCCGCCATTTATGCATTCGGTCTGTAGCCTTATCTGGAGACATGTCCAGAAATACAGGTAATTCGATGCACTGCCATTTTTATAAGCGTCACAAAGTGTCCCCATGCTCCCAACTGAACATCACTCATTCGCGTCTGGCAATACAGACAATCAACGCTAAACTCAAGTCCTCAAGTACAGATAAATTGCTGCATTTACCATCGCTATCTCATTGTTAGAAACAGGTAGAAAATGCTAAGACCGTGTTGGATATCAAGATTGGGCTTGCATCTAATTTCCTGGATTTCTGGATATCTGAATGACATAATGACTGTTCGTTCATGACAGCGCAAAGTTAGGCTATCTGTCGCTCCCTGTGGTGGAACGTTACTTAGACCCTCATTGACCGAATGCAAAAATGGCCGCCAACAAATTATTCTTTTGTCTTTGTGTTAAGTAGCCTAACTAGCCTAGTTCACACGCGTAAAACTGAAAGAATTTGGGCTGTAAAACGAGGCTAGTTAGGCTAATTAACACAAAGACAAAAGAATAATTTGTTGGCGGCCATTTTTGCATTCGGTCAATTGAGACTGAGATTACCACCCTCCCGGTCTGACAGATCTCTGCGATATACGTTCTTAAGGACAATCTATCTCAAGCCTTATTATCAATTTAGTCTTCATTTGTCGTTTTTGTTTCCGTTTTCAGCCGAAATGTTCCGCTCAAGATTTGGAGGCAAGTCATACCCAAAAATCACCATCGGTCTCAACTTATTCGTGGATAATTCTCTCAAGGATTACGAAACTTTTTGGCGTCAAGAGGAATGGAAACTCGTTTCGCTTGTGCTGGAAAGATTTTTTACGTATTTTTTGTTATTTTCGGTTCTTATTTCATTTTTTGTTTTTGCCGCAACCGTTCGCTAACCTCTAATGCTCGAAAACGAAAAACTGCCCATAAAACCTCTCCCGACTTAAAATCTGTCGGTACTTTAATTGAAGAGAGAGAGTCACCTCGCACCGGTGGCTCATTTGGTTGAGCATCGGCTGTCACGCGGGAGGTCGTGAGTTCAACTCCGGCCGGACCAACACTCAGGGTCTTAAAATAACTGAGGAGAATGTGCGGCCTTTGTAATTACATCTGCAAATGGTTAGACTTTGAAGTCTTCTCGGATAAAGACTGTAAACCGGAGGTCCCGCCTCATAATCCTTGTTGGAAATTAAATATTATGGGACATTAAAGAACCCACTCACTATTCGGTAAGTGAAGGGGACGTAGTCCCCGGTGTTATGGTCTGACCTTATTCCTAAAATAAAAATTGTAAACTGTGTAATTAGCAGTCTGGCCAAAGTCCCCGGAAAAACATTGTAAATTAGTCCTGAAAAGCCCCGAGGGGAGAGACTAATAGCTTCACTCACTCACTCACTCACTCACAATGTGAATTGGTATAGCTAACAACAAGAATCCTTTAGTTCATGTCACTCTTATATTTGAGTGAATAGCCTAACTAAACCCCGACGACTACTGGTCTTTTAGATTTGAATAAAAGTGATCCTCGATTGAGTTTCGTGGAAACTTGAACAATCAGAAGAGACCAATCAGTGAATCAAATCAGCCAATCAGAATGGGAAGAAAATTATGCATTCGGCGCTGAGCGCGGGAAAACGTAGTGTGAAAGCAACTCACGACTGTTTTGCTTTTATCTCTGATTGACTGCAAATTTGGCGCGAGATTTTTTAGCCAATCCCCGGAGCAATGTGCACAGGTAATCGCACGGGGCAGGGTACTTTTGAGGATTAATATCACTTAGACTTTCAGACGTTTCAGAAATTGCCCGAATCGCCCAGGGGCGCAATTTGGTAGGAAGCCATTTCAGTGTTCAATGAACTGTAAAACGCATGAATCACTGAGTGGAATTTTCTTTTCTTTTGTACGACAACGCCAGAGCAATGAAACCAGCCCTGCTTAAAAAGACATTCACTATACATGAAAATAATGAAAGTGATATTGCCAGGGACAATTACCAAAATTAATGGAAAATGCCCACGTACTGTCCGTAAAATATGGAATCAAGACTATTATAGGTGCATTTCAATGGTCTCAATATTTGAATTTATTCCTTCCTTGTTTTTTTCCTTGTGTGGATCATCATCAGGCGAACCTAAATAAATTAATAAATAAATAAATAAATAAATAAATAAGTAAATAAATAATTATAGAAATATTGTGATGACTGTGCAACTGCACTTGTTATTGCATGAATAACTCGCCATTTTTTTCAGATAATTGTTTTAAGTCTAATTTCTCTAAATCCTTTCAATAAAAGTTGGGTAATAAGTATCTTTCAGGTAATTGAGTGTATTTTTACACCCCTTGTTTGGAATGAGACTCTGGTTACGGGATCATCAAAACGTAGAATTCTGTAAAGAGACTATTAAAGCTGTTAATTATCAAATAAAATGTATATTTTTCCTGACCATGATGGAGATACTTTTAAATCTTCAACTAGTGATCTAGCAGACATAAGCCATGTTTCATCTTGCCTTAATTCACTTCATACTGTTAGGGCTTGTGGCCTCATTATTGTTAATCTGTACTCTTGTCATCTTCTTGAATTCTGTGTGAACAAAAAATTAGTAGACAAACAGCATATGTTACTAAAAAAAGCAAACGGAGCTCAGGTGTCACACTATTTTGTGATACAGTTACTAGCTGGGCGATAACATATGAACGTACTTTGCAGCCAGGGTATATTTCAAAAAATGTCTTTCTATTATAACTAATGCGTTTTTAAACAATTATTGGATGAGGTTTTTGTGATATCCAGAATAATCAAGGTCGAGGTAAGGGTTATCAGCCGAAGCCGAAGGCTGAGGCTGATAACCCTTACCGAGACCTTGATTATTCTGGATATCACAAAAACCTAATCTAATAATTGTTTTATTATACATTGAAGGAAAAAAAAAACGGTCACGACAGTGAGTAGAATTGGTAAAATTAATTGGCACTGACAGCAAGCAACACAAAGCGCGCGAACTTGACATGATTACCCTAAGAAATCATGCACTGCGGTCATACATGACATGATTACCCGTGACCTTGGCTGACCTTGACATGATTAATGTATAATCTGCAGTTATGACGTCACGGGCGCTGATTTCGAAAATTCACTGTAGGCTTTCGGCCAATCAGGAAAGAGATAGTGAGCTCAATGTATAATAATTCATATTGATCAATCCTCTAGTCTCTGTTATTTTAATAAATCGTTTGGTATTGTAAATTTCATTGACTTTTACCGTAATTTAGTGTCTAAATTTCATAATAGTATGTTGCCTACAGCTTTTCAATCTTGCTTTACAAAGATGAGCCAGTCGCGAGATCCATAGCTCATAATCAAGGAACAAGGAAAGTTCATTACAGCTGTATCCTCCAAAAGCCAGACTGACTAAGTATGATATAAGATTAACGGTCCTTTAAAAGTGGGGAATGCTCTTGATGAAGATATGAAAATGCATTCGTTTCTTATATTTCAAAAGAATTTTTTTCTTTCTCACTCTTTCCGATATTTTAATAGAGCGTCTTCACATGATGTCACAGCGGCCATGTTGGTAATCCAAAACATAGAAATGGCAGCCATGATGGTCTACGGAACTAATCCTCCTTCAGTAATCCAATATGGCTGCCGGTCACGTGAGTGAAAACGCTGTATAGTGTTTCGTACTGCTTAACATGTACTCAAGGTTACCTACTTGTAGTTTGTTTTTATATCTTATTCTTGGATCGTGCAGGCCCACATTCCACTTTCTTATAAATTGCATCTTATTAGATGGTTCCTGATTTCTGTTAACCGTATGCGAGAACCCATGACAAGGAGGGAAAAACTCCCTTACTAAGCTTATGTCACGGCATTTTTACAGACCGATCTACCTTTTCCGCAAGAAAAAAAAAACAAATTAAGGCAGTTCCGGTTCGGTAACGCCATGACGTCAAGTTTGTTTTTTGTGATTGGTCATCGGGCTCCCGCGGGAGTCTCATTCGCGGGAAAGACTTTTCTAACAATAACTATTGATGGGTTGTATCTGACGTCACGGCAGCCACAATGCAGTAAAATGTCTTTTGGGAATTTGACTTTATTTATATTATCATGCAAAACTTGTGGGGCCATTTTCTAAACATGGCCGTCTCATCACGTGAATGTAAGCCAAGAATATGCCACTTTGGAAAATACCATAATAATCTTTGTCTGTCACCCCAAAGCATTGTTTCCAGTTTCTCTTGGGACTTGCAATGGTCCCAAGAGAAAACAAAAACAATGCTGATGCAAATTTGGGGGGACAAACAAAGAGTATTATGGTGTTTTCCGAAGTGGCCTATAGGTCTCTGTCAAAACACCCGATCAAGAATTTATTTCAGAGAAATGCTCCTTCTGATGGGCTCGTCGTATGGTTATTTTCAGGTACCACAACCCTTTCATTTTATACAGAGGTGTTTATCGTGAGCTGGTTTTTCTAGTTTGCGGTTACTGAATATATGAAGAAATTTGTTTCATACATCCATTCGTCATTAGGAAACTTAAAAAAGAACTTTGCTCTTAACTAGTATAAGTCTTTCGCGATTATTCCATTTCGTTCACGTCGCTCAATGTCGGCGAAGTATCCTAAAAATAAATTGGTACGAGCGGTTTCTGACTGAAAACAGAGAATGAAAGATTCTCTGTTGCATGCTCACGTTGTCGTCAAAACCTGAAATTTAATGATTTCACGCCGCCGTCACGCAGAGAACCGCAAAAATATGAGCTAAAATCCGTGCCGCACGTGAGGCACGATTATTTATGTTCTTTTAAGCAATGATATCATTGTTTTGTGGAGTTTTCGTCGGGGGACAGCTATTCTTAGAGTTATTTTCATAGAGTTATGTCGTAGAGTTTATAGAGTTAAGTTTCCAAAATGCTGAATTCAAGATTTTGGAAGCCAACATTCATAAAAGCTTAACTTTTGTTTAGGCCTAATTAGGCCTATAAGGTTAGCTTTTATGCATGTTTAGGATACTTTTTGTATTTCTGTATTTCTAAATTCAGGATTTTGCAAACTTAACTCTAACTCTACGACATAACTCTATGAAAATAACTCTACCGCTAGTCAACCCCTTTTCGTCGACGTCGTCGTGGTCGATCTTAAGCTCCCTACTGAGGGAGCTTAAAGCCCTGGTCAAACGGACTCGCAAGTCGACGCAAGTTCACAACTTGCGTCAATTTGCGACTCCGTTTGGACAGGCCTTGCGTGCACTTGCGTTGACTTTGGTCGAGATCAAATTTTCTCGCAAGTCGACGCAAGTTTTTCACCGTTTGGCCACCCAACGCAAGTTGGTTGACCAATCAGACTAACTGAAAATATATGGTTTTTTTTTTTGCGACTTGCATGTACTTGCGAGGGAACTTGCGAGTCAATTTGGCCACCCAACGCAAGTCTCTACGCAAGTCCAACTTGTGGCTACTTGCGACTACTTGCGATTACGTTTGACCAGGGCTTAAGCAACGACAACGGCGACGGCAACGCGAACGTCATCTCAAAATATAAATTTGCGTTATTTTAATCGCTTCGTGACTATTTCAACGTTTTTAATATGACAAGGGTGTGGTATTTCCTCAAAGATGACACCAGTCGGAACGGCACTCCATTTTAGGAGCGAAAATGCAAAAATTATCCTCAAGTGCTGACCTTCTTCACAAAACCAAAAACTTGGCTATTTCACGTTGTACGAGTACGAGTTTAGACTTCTAGTTTTTAGCGAAAATACTTAAAAAATTTATAACCCGTACGATCAATCTTACTCTTTGTTGGCAGAATAGGTTGCTCAGTTATTCTTATTGCTGTTACCTGGGCCTTTTTGCTGATCGAAAAATGCCAAAACTGCTACCCTGTTGTTGACTTGTTTTGACACGACGACATTCGTGCAAAACCTCGTACTAAAATGACGACGGTATCACGCTTTTCCCGCCAAAATGACACTGGTTAGCGCGCGCTCACTGTTGTTCATTGAGAAAATCTCGTACTCGTAGTCGTTCTCGTCCTAGAATCAGCTCTCTGTTGTTTTGCTGACGACGGCAACGAAATGGACAAAAGTGAAAAACGCACGTGCAGGGCGTGCAAGGCTATTGTTTTTACCCACTAAATATGCAAATTTGTGACGTTCTCGTTGCCGTCGCCGTTGTCGTTGCTTAAGCTCCTTATTAGGGAGCTTTAGCAACGACGACGGGAACGGTAACGAGAACGTCATCTCAAAACATATATTCGCGTTACTGCAATTAACTCGAGACTATTCCAAGCTTTTTAATGTGACAAAGGTGTAGCATTCCCTCAGGAATGAAACGGTAATGAGCGGCGCTTAATTTAGGGGAGAAAAATGAAAATTTATCTCCAAGTGCTGACGTTCTCCATAACGTCTCAAACTTGGTTATTTCACGTTGTTGCTTTGCTGACGACGGCAAAGAAATGGACAAAAATGAAAAATTCACGTGCAGGGCGTGCAAAGCTATTGTTTTCGCCCACTGAATATGCAAATTGGTGACGTTCTCGTTGCCGTCGCCGTTGTCGTTGCTAAAGCTCCCTATTTTTATCTCCATGAAAACCTCCTAGGAAAATATCATATTGATTTTCTTATGTCAAAAATCGTCACCATTAAAAAACTATACCTTCAAAATAAATTTTTCTGTTTCCACCGTGGAAGTTGTCATCTAGAATCTCCGCCAATTCACTCTCGGATATCCCTTCCTCTAACCTTCCAAACGCCTGGCGTAGCTCGGAGGTAAGAACGTAACCGCGGTCATCTGGGTCAAAGATCCTGAAAGCTTCTTTCGCCTCGCCCACATCCATTCCATGCTGATTTTTCTTCGCCATAAGTTCAACAAATTCCTGGAAATCCATCTTGCCGTTTCCTTTACAAGTTATAAAAAGGACAGGCAACTGGTCAGATCCAAATTAACTTAGGTTTGGATGCACTGAACATCTTTGTTTGTTGTTTGAAAAATGCTTTTTAAGGATTTCGCTTGAAGGACGTAGCAATTCTCTCACGCGTGGACTTTCATCTCATTAATGATTCTGTGTATCCTGCTTACTCGTGTAAGGTGATTCCCTTTAAAAATTTAACTGATCGTATATTCCGACAAAACTTCGTACACTGTTTTTTTTTAAATCAGTTTCCGTGTCTTATCAAAATCGACTCACCCTTGCTTTTGTTTCGCTTTAAAGCCTGTGTGTCTGGATCATACATGTCACATTTTTAGTTGTCTTTTTGACAACAGCTGAGCACACCTACATAGAAAAATCCATATTTGTCCAGCACCACGCCGTAATATCAAGGATAATCTGTCGTTAGCTTGTTTTTTATGCACACACGAGCCAGAAAAATATTAATTCCGCTGCCTACATGATTAGGTAAGATTGGATTCATTTTGTACAAGTGCTGTGGCACCTGCTATATACGCCTCTCTCCTTATACACTGCTTTTTTAAACCTCCATCCATAAATGTACCAAAAAGGGAGACATCGAACTGATGAAGGAGAGTAGCTTTGTGGCAATGAAAATCCACCAAATCTGCAATGATCGCAAGCCAAACAGGCAATACATTTTGGCAGAAATATACTCTTTTTTTAAAATAACGTTTTATTTTGGGGCTGAGGCTCAACGGTCTTATTTTTTCACGATTTGAGTCTGAAAATCGACTGAAAACGTTGCAAACATGTTCTTAAAGTTGTTTGGTATACTTTCTTCGACTACTAACCGAGTTGTTTTGTGTGATACAGTCAAAGTGACTGTATCACACAATATGAAAACCACATTATCTATGTTAAAAACGGCGTCCCCAAGTATTTGAGTTCACTAATGATATTCCCGTTAGACTACATATACCGTTCTTAACATGTTCTAAAAGTTGTCGCAATGTTTAGAACATATTAATAACGGTAGTATACAAAACGGTTGTGTGAAAGTTCGACTATAAACTGAGGTATTCTTCAATGTATCATGCAATGATAAATCCACATTGTTAATGTTTCAAAATCGTCCCGAAGTATTTGAGTTAACTTTCCTGTTAGACTACAGTTTTACGTTTCTTTTACCTGTATTTGTATTAAAACTCCCAACAACAAAGCAAAACAATAAATGAGCAAAATGAATACGTTCTTAACCGACTCTCAACCCACAGGGGAAGGCTCTTCATTTTCTTATTATTTTGGTTAATCGCAGCCTGAAAGTTCTCAGTGTAAGAAAAGGTTCTTATTCCTGAAAAATTAAGGAGCCTGAGTGTAGATGCAAAATGCTAAATATGGAAACCATCTTAACCATAAACTACCAATATACTTTTGAGCAAATTATTTGATCCATCTTCAGAAAGTTGACACCCATGCAGTTATCAAGTCACCTTCTTTCATATTTTCGTGGCAATCTGAGCAAACAAGAGGATTCAGGAACTTTGAAAGTTAATACGTGGGCCTGGCGTTTGAATACATACGCACAAGGACAACACGGCGAATTGTTAAATGATTGATTGCAAGACGTCGAAGACTTACGGTCGACATCCACGGTATTTTTGATCCTTTGGAGCTCGTTTTCGGTGGGATTTTCACCAAGTGATTTCATGAGATTTCCAAGCTCCTTTGTGGTTATAAATCCATTTTTGTCCTTGTCAAAATGTCGGAAAGCCTCGAAATACTCTGTATGAAAACAATTTTTAAAGCAAAGATTAGATTTACACTCTTGGAACAATCAATTTAGGGAGTGTGCGTTTATGTCCCTTTTCTTACCGTTAATTGTACTAACTGAGGAGGACATTCCAGAAACACTAACACTGTCGTAAGGATATTGTCCATCGGAGGGTGGACACCCAGTTAAGCACGCAAATTTCCCAGTATTCATCCAGGCGAAAACCTGAAGTCCCACGTAACCTTGTAGTGGTTTTAGATGCTTATGTTCAGGTGTAAGGTATGCCTATGCATTCCTAAACATATACTACGACTGATTTTCATTTTGAAGATATTTATCGCTGCCAATATGGCTGCAAAAGCAATTTCCAGCAGGGGGTTGAGAAATAACTTTCGAACGGCAAAATGGGACCGCTGGCTCATTGAAAATAAAACGTTTACTATGAATCTGATTCCAGATGGTGTTCGTCGTTGCATAATACTATTTAATGAAAGACCAAGAAGAAGAGTATCTGAAAATTTTAGTTAGGGATAGTGAAGGGAATAACAAAAACCATGTATAAGTAATGAAGTTATAACAGTTTTGGAAGATTTTGAGACATGCTAAATGGGCCGTGCATGCAGCAGTGGTCTGAGCTCTTTGCAGATTAATTTTTTCAATTAGAATTATTTCTTCCTTTTTTGTAAATGGTCCGCTTCAATTGAATTTATGACTTATTCACCAGAACAGTTGGAAGTTATCTCTTGACGGTTAGTATTTTCATTGCATTCAATTAGTATTTATCAAAGCAGGATCAAAACATGAAGATGACTTCTTGGAGCAAAACTGTTACGATTAAATTTTGATCTTTCCATAGTTTCTTTTACAGTAACTCTGACCAATCAAATAAGGGGGGCTTTAGATATTTTTATACGACCTACCTGTAAGCTGGCATTCCGTGAGAGATTCCTGATTAGACATTGAAATAAACGCATAGGGTGAAAACAAACAAAGCTTTTACAATTTTGTTAGTATTATTTTGGCCACATCCCGAACTTTTTATCCAGATGTCGATAGGTTGCAGTTTAGCACGTTTTTCAAAATTGTTGTTGCAGATATTTGGGTCTCAGGATGGGTTTCACTCAGGAAAAGGGGATTTAACCTAGGAACAATTAGTTAAAACTAAGCGGAACAACCTTGTATACATTGTATACATAGCTTGGTAGACTTCGCATTTAGCGCCATGTACGAAAACCATAGGAACTGTTCAATATCGACCACATTCAGTTAACAAGCCGCGGCACGGCTTGCCTTTGACCAACTGCGCATGCGCCCCAGATCAGTGTGCAAAAATCATTTTCACTGTTAGTTAACCTTAAAATTTGACTATGAAACGAGAGCTGCGCTAGATCTCTGTTTAAATCACTAGACAATACCGTGAATACCCAAATACTGCTGAATCTGTTCCTTCTTCGTAAAAACCGACTGCCAGTAAATTCAAATGTAATATTTTGAGATTAACCCGTTCTCCTGTTTTTCGTCTTCTCAGTATATAGGATATAGTCACCAAAGACATCAATTAAAAATTACTACTGTAACAGTAATAAATATCGTCGAATATCACTCAAAAGCCCCCACCATACTAAAGTATCTTGACGTCCCTGAGTCTTCTTGAACGGTGCTATATCTAGTGGCCTTTCAAACCCTTCTGTTCTTCAAAAGTGATGTTTTGCTTTATCTTTAATGCTTTAAAGCAGGCAAAATTAGGCTCAAATTGATACAAAAACCTCAGCCATGCATCAGCGATCAGATATCAACCTGTCGAGCTGATACCGGTATTTGCTGCTTTCCGGTCAACAAATTTTCTGTGGTAATCTTCCTTATCCAGTCTTTTTATAGAATCGATTACGTTTCCATGTTTTTTTGTGAAGCATCATTGAACTACAAAGATAACTCCTAGAGGCGTTGCAGACATTCGAGGGAGAATTCTGTGGGTACGTGATCGGATTTCTCATACTCTGCTTTTATTCAGGTAGGGTTTCAGGGCAGATCCAGGCTTAACTTTGCACAAAGAAAGGATCTCCATATGCAGTTTCTCACATTCCTTAGTTTTGTCCCATAAAAAGGGAATTCTACGGACAATAATAAGGTTGATCTTTTAATCAAAAGTCAGTTGAATACCGGGACAAATATGTTTTCAAAGAAGAGGAAAATAAGGGGTAGTGAAGAAACAATTTTTTTTAAAAAGCAATAGATTTGTTGTCTAGTGACAACATGTTGCTCTATCATAACACAAGTGAATTGTCTCTTTTATTAGTTGAGTCGCAGTTTAGCTGTAAATATAGAACTTTTGTCTCCTTCTTGCGTACTTGGGTCGTGATGATGCATCCTTTTGCTTTGATTCCTTAGGACAAACTCCCTCCTTGGTCATTTGGAAAAAATCTTGGAAAAAAATAGAAGCATTTAATTTTAAGGACGGTGCCTACTATTGTTATTGCGCATATGTTCTGCGCATCTCGAGACACTCGGATTTCCTATCGGTGATTCTTACTAATTCAGGGATATTTTTGCGCGGTTTAAAACTATCCGGAGAAAGTAGATCTTAGTAAGTACTCTTGGTATTCAAAAATAAAATTGAGCGTAACCATGCATTTTTGAGAGATAATTAAGCTTCAATTTGAGAAAGAACGCCATACATTGCTTTGTATTTTAAAGCTTTTTACCAATATTATTGATGAATTATCTTTGAAAAATGCGTGGTTACCCCCAATTTTCTTTTTGGATTTCAATAACACTTGTTTAGATCTACAGTTCCTGCACAATCATAAACCGGGGCAAAAATATCTTTAATTAGTAGGCACCGTCCTTAAAATGAAAGACTGCAATCAGAAGGCGTTTCGCTGTTTTCTTGAAAATCTGCTTCAGGTTTAATTTTGAGCGCCCATCGCCCAAGAATAGAGGACGCCAACTTCCGCTTGGCTTCGTTGGCTTGAAAACGCCTTACAATTAATTAAAGTGCCTATGAAGTAAAAAAATTATTAAAATAATGACTGATGGCCTTTACAGTTTTGAATTATCTTTTTTTGTTTCAGAGATATTTGAGTTTTTGTGTTATGCAAATTAGCAAATTGATGACGTCATCAGTAGTTCCGCTGGAAGGTGGATCACAAAATCAAGAATATCACTCAAAATGTAACAGCGATATGATTCAAACTTGGCATGAGTAATAACCCGTAAATAAGTTGCAAGATGGTGCAGAGTATGACAACTGTACATTGGGTGTCATTTTATGAGCTGACCGATAAACATTATTAGTGCCAAGTTTGAAGAAAACTGCGGTAATATTTCCAAGGATATTTTAGATTTTGTGATTTGTTTTCTCCTTGGATCCCCTGAGGACGTCATCAGTTTTAACACAAAAACCTTAATGTCTCCCCAATGATATGAGATATTTTATAAATGAGAACACCATATTCCCTTTCTTCAAAAGATCTTTCAAATAAGCATTAGGTATTTTTTGTTTCATAGGCACTTTAATTAAGCTTCTTATTATAGACCTTTTTGCAGATACGGCAGCCATTTTGATTTCTACTGTTTCAAATAGCTATTATGGGATGCCCAGGGGATAAATACATATTAATTTGCCCCCTGAGCATCCCATAATGTCTTTCAAAACAATAGAAATCAAAATGGCTGCCTTATCTGCAAAGATCTCTATTTGATTTGGTGATGTAACTGGCTAATTGCAGGTTCCCGAAAGAAAACAGAATCTTTGCTCAAAACTGGAAAATGTTCACCTTAAGTCGATCAACAATCAGCTTTTCAAAACAATATGTATTTTCTATTAGCTGAGAGGGAGGGCGGGATAGGACAAGATTTGGCTCATGCAGTCGAGGGCACAATGCCCGACCGGCTCACTTCTATCCTTCCCGGCCAGCCACGTCACCCTGGAGCCCTAACAACTTTTCAGTAATTCCTGTGATCCGGAAACGTCTTGAGTCTAACAACACTACTTACTCCTGGCCAACAAGGCATCTTCTATCATGTTTTACGATAATTCAATGCACATTGTTCTTACCATCAAAAGTAATTTTCCTGTTGAATTGGTGTTTTTGATCTTGCAGCATTTCATTTATATCATGATCAGAAATTTTGTCCTCCAAGGATTGGAAGATATTCCTTAGTTCGGTCGACATAATGTACCCTCGGTCATCTCGGTCAAAGATCCTGAAGGCTTCCATTGCTTCATCTTCATTGAAGGAAAATTGATTCTTTGCTACCATAAGTTTTACAAATTCTTCAAAATCCATCTGTCCGTTGCCTTTAAAATTAAAAACATGTTATCTACATGTATGTGAAACGTTTGATAATACGAATTAGAAGGGAAGTGAAATAATCCTTCATCGGAGGAAATAAATATAAATTAAATATTCACTTGAATTCCTTAGCAAAGGTTGAATTACATTTTTTTACTCAGGTCGTATATATGTTCTATTTGGATCAACCGTTTTAGGTTGGTTGAGTTTTTTCGTGTTCTATTGAGAAAAAACCGTTTTCGGTTGGTTTGGTTGATCAATTTTTTCAAGCAGCAGGAAACTAGATTGCAACGGTGGAAAAAGCATAGGCGACGACCGCTGTCGTTTATGCGGGCTTTTAGAAGTCGGCCGCGCGGGCTCCAGTAACGTCTTGTCAACGCGGCGAAGTCTGGTAATGACTATTCCCAGGAGTTACCGTATATCAACCGAAAACGTTCTGAAAGGTGTTCTATTGGGAAACTTCAACCGCTTCAGCTGAAACCGGTTGCGGTTGAAACGGTTGACTCATCCCAATAGAATACGACCTTATATTTACTTTCAAGACCTATCTATATGAAAAGAGGAGATCATCACAGTCAAGCAGCAACTTATGCCGTTGCTAAGAAAGCCTGAAAAAAAATCCAGGCATGAAGAGGGCTCGAACCATGCATGACCATGCGATTGAGCTGCACTGCGCATGCTCTACCAACTGAGCTACCAAGCTCCTATAACAATTGGTCACTTGTGAGTTACAGTTATATCCAGTAACAGTTGAACTAATGAATAGTTAACAACTATTCACCGAAGTGGAGGTGGCTAGCGGTGGATATCCAACGCTAGCCACCGACAGTGAGATAATATACAGCTTAAAAAATTAATTTGGATGTTTTCTTCACTTGTCACGGATGCAAATCGGGACGCCATTTTTTCTCGAGTTGCTCGGAAGTAAATAGCACAGGATATTTGGAGTTTGACGAGCCAATCAGCGCCCGCGTTCAACGCTATCCACTGTTTTAGTATATACTAATATAGAATATATGTAATGCCCGTGTATTCAAGTGAACTAAGGAAGTTGAAATACATGAAGCCTAAAAAAAGAAACAGGCTTGGACGGGGCTTGAACACGTGACCTTGCAGAGGACCTCCATTCCTGGGCAACTCCTAGTCCCTTCTGTGAACTTTAGGGGTCTCTAATGAAAATCTGATTTGTTTAACTTCCGTCTACACTTGCAGATTTTCATAAATCAAAACCGTGCCGAAAAAGACATTTTGCCAATTTAACCTTCTTTAAAGCTGTCGGTGAAATGATGTCCGTCTGTTTTGACCTTTTTGTTTATATTTCAATCTTTTCCAATCGCCAGTTTGTTTGACTCAACTCCTTCAGTGAATACACGAGCCAATCAAATTGAAGGAACATATAATGCCAACTTTATTGGGGTTTCTACTGATTTATGATATACACTGTTTACTTGCCGTCAATATCCACGCTGTTAATCATCATCTGTAAGTCCTCTTCACGAGGGTTCTCACCCAGTGATCGCATGACATTGCCAAGCTCTTTTGTGGTAATAAAACCACTTCTGTCCTTGTCAAAATTCCTGAAGGCTTCCCTGTATTCTGAACGTAAGGGGAACGTGAGGACGTATTAGTTGCCTGGCGGTGAATAGATTGTTATTTCTCCGCCTCATTTTAAATTGGCCGTTCTCAAACTAGAAGACAAACAAATCGTCACAGTCGGACTGATCAATTCGTCTAATATGAAGACGTGACGAACAAATTTAGACGACTCAGTCGTCTGAAATTGGCCGTCTAGGAAGACAATTTTTCCAAGAGGATTTTTCCTTCTAGACCAACCTAAATCCACGTTGGACATTGACAAATTAACCATCGCGGGGAAATGGAACTAGCTATAAAAGCGATGGTTTATAGGATGTTTTCAATTTGGCAGAAGGAAAAAAGGTTGGCGCGAAAGGTAGGGTGACCGCATACCTTGTTGTCCTTCCATTGCCCGTTTTGTACTGATGAATTTAAGTCGAACAACACTTATCGAATAGGTCGACGTGAATTCACATTAGTCGACCAAAGCTTGGGACGATTTGTCTGTTTGTTTGTACTTCTGTTTGTGCGTCTTCTAGTGTCAAAACGATAATTCTCTTACTTAAAATCAGCCTTCAGTTTGTAAGAAAACAGTCAGCTAGGTTTTGAATTGTGCAAGAACAAGAGAACAGAACCATTGCACTTTCGTCCTTTTGTTTCGAAACTAGCCTATAGGCGACGAGGAAAATAATGTCGCGGAAACATTGTTGCGGAAGCAAATGTTTCCCCATTTGCGGTCCCAGGAAACATTTGTTGCAGAAGCAAAATTTGCTTCCCGGGAAGTAAAAATGATTCTGACTTTGTTTAGATACACTTTGCTTCCTAAGCAATGCAAACTTTTCCTTGTTTGCGCGCAGAGGAAGCATTCGGGAAACAATGTTTCTGCAACAATGTTTTCTCGTTAGCGGGCGCCTTATTGCTCACTCTAAAACCTTAGATATGACTGATAGGAGGGTGACGTTGTAGGTGGATGCGATAAGTACATGATTTTCATTCAGTTTTCGACAACCAGACGCACTCTAATTGAGAGAACAATACCGATGCGCGACCCCCATCTTTCACTCCATCAGGAATTATATGATAACCTCAATAATTTGCTCATTTTGATTGGTTCTCACCTCTGATCTATTAGAAGCTAGATGCATAACTGACGTCATTATCAAAAACTTTTAATTCCTAATTATAATAAAACAAATAGACTCTATGTTGTCATCTGTTCAGTAATAGACCACAGAAGACGCTCAAAATGTGGTAAGAACATTAGTGGCACACTCGGCTATTGCTTCGCGTGTGCGACTTTTTTGTTTTTACTACATTTTGACGTCATCCGTGATCTATTACAGTACTGAACAGACACACGGCACTGAACATGGAATCTAATTGTTAAATGTTAATTTGCAAAACTATCTAACTTGAGGCGTAGCCTGATGGTCGAATATTATGTAGCCTGTTCCAAGATCCCAGATAGTCAGCTCGCCTCGCCTCGCCTCGCCTCGACCCAAGCTCCCACTCGTTTTTCAAACGCAGTTGTTTTCGTTTTCTCGTCTATCTGGGAACCTGGAACAGGCTAAATATTATGGTGTTTTTTTAGGAAAGGTTAATTTAATAATATCGCTCTCGATCCAGTGCCCTGGAAACTAGATTATCCTTTTTCTCTCCATTGAAGCGTTACCTGAACAACGATTTTGCTGCAAGTCAACTTTCAGTTCTCTAATAATCGTCTCAGAAAATACAACCAATTTATTTTTTGAATGGAAGATGGTTCAACTAACCTTGCACCTGCTCGTCGGTGAGCTTTTCCTATAAGAAGAAAACGTAACTCCCTTATGCTACGAATATTCTATTTTTATATTTGATGCATAATAGACCTAATCGGCTTACTAAATGTTGTACCCAATTCAAATCTCCCGCGATTAAGATTCTTTGTGTATTGTGTTTGTAAATGATATGGAAATACCTGGAGCACTGAAACGCTTTATTCCCAAACGCTTTATCCCCAAAGGGTTTGAATTGGGCACAACATTGAGTTAGCCGATTCGGTCTATTGCTGGAAGCATTGTGCAAATTGCTCGTTTATTTCAGATCGAAATATGTACGAGAAAACGTTAACACTGCTTTACTGTTCCTTTATTCATGATTCGGGCCGGTTAATTCAGTGCAAGTGAACTAACACAAAGTTCCTTTTCCGCGGCGTTCGTTCTATAGCACAAACGATAGCAGTTATTGCGTTAAGGAAATTTAACCAATGTTGACGACTTCTCGGTGACTTTGAATAAGGGACATGAAAAAGCCAGAACAACTTGAATGAACGGATCACAGTATGACTTAGTAATACTTTCTTCTGTTTATCATGAACTTAGAAAAAGAAATATTTCGGGCTCACTTACTTGCTTGATTATTATTTTATGTTTTTTTAATCTACCAGTTTAAGTTTTTGAATTTGCATGTGAAAATTTTTTATATCAATTAAAAACACAATTTCAAAAATTATTATTGTAAACTTATATCATATGTAACGAAACGGTCTAGAATTCAGGAAACATGTGTTCAGTGTCAGTCTGAGCAAAGGCTCTTGTACTCAGTGACCGTTGCGTAGTTCGTGGACCAAATTGGACAGAAAACATGTACTCACTGTATTTGCCACCAATTTTAAGTAAAGTTTATAATGGTGTATTGCATTGTATTTTGCTATATTCTAATTCGTTTCAACTTTATTTTACTCTAGTTCAGTGTTGTAAAAGGGGATTTGCTTTACTAAAAAGCGCGTTTCACATGTGTCGCTATGATAGAATGCGATTATTTTAGGAAAGTAATTCAGTGACTTTGAGGGTCTTTCAGTTGACTTGGCAGTGCAAACTTTCTCATAGTTCACCGCGCTCTTGCCACCCGGAGAAAATAGGTGCAGAAAATATGTACCGAAATCTTTGAATGTTCTACACGCTCAGGCTACACGACAACAACATTTTTTTTAACTGCCGCAGAAATCTTTTGACATCTCAGCAGTGCTGTGGCTACTCTCACAACATCACTTGTAAATCAGCTATCACGGCTCCGCAGAAAGAAATGGGGTAGACATGATCTTTGGTGAACGAATAGAATTGCACAATAAACTGAAGTATTTTTAAAAAGTCAAAATGTGTTAATAATTAATACTATTTTGATGTTTTCCCCCATTTTCCTTGGAACTCTTAAGATGATCGGAATCTCTCAATTTCGTGTTACGTCGTTCAGGAAATGAACTTTGGGATTGTCGATAGAAAAAGGAATTTTTCTCTACAGTTGCAAGACTTGCATGATACTTTACTGTTTTATATCACCAATTCCATCAACATTTGTCAATCCATTTGCAGAAAATTCGATGTTTGAATTTGTTAACGGTGTACATTTTGGGCTGACATGCAAAGGATAAAAGATACAAGCTTCTTACATACCATGACTTAGTTTTCTCTCGCCTTCAACGCTTCACCAAGGGAAGGGATGCTCCTAACTGACAAACTAGTTTTGATTATTACTCAGCCCTGGATATTTAAAACATATTGTCTGCATTACCACCACTGGAATGGGGTTTTAGATGGAAATTTTGTGGTTTTCATGTAGGCGATT
>NC_090877.1:33243885-33261385 GCF_036669935.1 Montipora foliosa | reverse complement strand
GCAAACTGGTATGTGAATAAAACAAAATGTAATTATGACCTCAGCAGAGTTCCTTATAAGTTGACTACGTCCCAGGGCTTTTCACCGCTGAAACCCAGGGTTCTGGGTCTCAGCGATGAAAAGCCCTGGGAACGAGGTTGAACGCACACCATCGAAAATATGAAGAAAACGGCAAATCACTGCTTTGTTAATTAATTAATTAATTATGCACGACTGCTCATGCGCCTCAAATCTTAACATCCATTACTGGAATGTAGAGGTATGGGAGTTGTCCTGGTAGATTGGTTGTGATTGCAACTGCGCATGTGATTGTAACAGATTTTTATTCAGGGAGGGGATAAAAACAAGGCAAATGGTTCGCTTAGAGACTTACAGCGGTTACCAGTCACACGCGCCCCTCAACAACTTTTTTTCATTTTTCGAAACTAAATTTTGGGTAGATATCAATCAAATATTTACATCACGAGTTCGACTGCCGCCAAGTGAAAGGACTGTCATGGAAACATTTGATTGACGTCCACGCAAAATTTAGTTTCGAAATATGAAAAAAAGTCGTGGCTGATTACCGCTTCAAATGACAAGACTTGACTTCTATAATCATCCGTTGTGTTACAAACACAAAAGGGAGTAAACACAAGACGTTTGCGAACCATGCACGGAAACCGGAAGTGAGCTGTTCTCCTATTTAACTTGTCTTCACACAGCCACATTTATATTGCTGAGTATCTTTTCACTATTAGAGACGATTAGTTTAGAAATCTGGGAGACACTAGTGTCATGGCTTGTGAAACGTTCACTTCCGGTTGCCTTCCATGGCGGCTCAAAAACGTTGCGTGCTTAAGCTCACTAATAGCAGTTCTAGTGGACGCGGAATTGGAGGAGTTTTCCATCTCCAGTGTATTCATATTATGCAAAACAGCTTACGTTGCAAGCATGGAGTATTGAGTGGCGTCTGGGTCTGAGTGGGGTACGATGTGTTGTGAATTTCCTCCGGATTAACCCCATGAACACGGTAAAATGTTAGCTTTATTCAGTCATTAAGAGAAGAACATATTTACAACATTAATTTTACATCTTTACAAGGTGTACCTCTTATTTTGTTAACTTAGGACATGCACGTAGTGTTTAATCAATGCCTAATATATATGCGACCTGTAATGATTTTATCAGTTTGACATGGGCGTAGCCAGGATTTTTCAAAGGGGGAGGGGGGGGGGGGGGGCACACTCTGTCAAACAGAGGGTACTCGCGTTTTCGCAACCTGAATATTGTAGGTTGTTTGAGTAAAAAACGGCTTACAAAGGGCGGGTCACGGGCACCCCAGGACCCCCCCCCCCCCCCTCTTGGCTACGCCCTTGTTTGATGAGACAAAATACTAACATGAGAGAAGAGGCCCCAGTTGGTGGAATTGTAGATAGAACTACCCACTGAATAATCACTATCCACTGGGTAACTCAATTGCCTTGCTAGGGTTTATCCGCTGGAGAATGGTTCATACTAGTTACCTACTGACCTTTTAAACAACCAAGGCCGGGATACTAAGATAAGTCTTCATTAAGTTGCGAGGCTTATTTTAGAATGTTTTGTATCATGTCTCAGAAAGTGCCGTAGAATGCAAGAAAACTGTCTCAATTCATTTGTATTTCACTGAACGTTTCCGTTGTACATCGCATTCATTTTTTGACTGGGCTATGCATTTTCAATGACCTGGTATAAAATGACATAATCATGCAACACTATTGCAGTATACCATGGAATGTCCTACTTCTCCGCACTTTTCACTAGCTACTTCCCACGCCTTTTGTGTACACGCAGAAAACTATACCATAGAGCTCGTTGAATATTCCATGGGATACTCGAAAGCTGTGCATGTGAACACCACTTCAGAGCAAATCATTACAGTTGATCTGTCTTTGCAAGGGACAGGAAACAAAAACATTATGATAATACAAGCATATTGACAACTTGAGTTTCAACTACCAATTAACTATACACGGCACACGGCGATTTTAATGAGAGGCGAATAATTTAGTTATTCCATCTGTACAATAGAAAGGTTTTGGTGTTATTCACAATTTTGAGTGAAAAGTTGCCGGGACTGTTCTCAATTACAGTAGCCGAGTGGAAATGTGCATGTATTATGGGGGTTATTTTCTTTCTATGCCGAAAAGAGCTTGATGGTTGCACTTGAATAAAACAAGCCAAAAACATGGAATGTTGTAGGAGATAAATTCATAAATTACCTTACCAATTCTCAGGTCTGTGCGTTACATCGTTTCTTTGTCAAAGCGTTTCACGCCACGCAACCTTATAGCGTTCACGGTATAGAGCCGCCATGTTGGTGCACAACGATGGTGCACCAATATGGCGGCCAGAAATCAAAAGGAACATCTGGAACTCACTTAGCTATGAAAACGCTCACGTTTCGCTCATGAGATAAAATACATGTGTATCATGTGCTTAAAACGCTCAGACTGCTGAGATTCATAGGCATAGACATTTTTTCCAACCAAATAACTTTGTATCATGGTGTCACGCAAGGTAACAATTCAGAAATTCAAAATCCTGTATTTTCGAAACGAAAGACGTTATGGAACTGGAAACTTGAAACAAGATTTTAATATTTCCAGGTTATCTTCAACCTCCTATAGATAAAAATTCAAAACACCTTGCGATTTGGATTTTAGAATTTGATGACGTCACTGAGAAAACCATCTATACCACTTTGCGCCGTTTATAAAATAATGAGCTCACGGATCGACTACATTTGCAAGATTGCGTGACATACCTACTGCGCATGCCTAGATGGGCACCCAAAGTCGACAAATTTGCCCGTTTCTTGAAAATAGTAGGAAGCGAGGTTAGTTGTTAAAGTTTCTCACGATGCTTCAGGTGTTTTTACCAGATAAATCAAGTATCGCATTTAGGGGCACGTTCATGACATATGTTTTTTGTTTGTTTTCCTGTGTTTTACTAAAGTGACGATCTTTTGTTATGCTGTGACTAATACGGTCCAACTAAAAATAAAAGCGCTAGTGAAACTTAAAGTCAAATTTCCATATCGACAAGGATAGATGAAATACATGCATAATACATGTATCGAAGCTAAAACTAAACCATTGAAAGTGGTTGTCTCGTCAGGTAGCTGAAGCTATTGAGCAAGTTTATAAATGTTCTCCTGGCAGAAACGAAACTCAGCCTTGCATTCTTCGACGTTTGTTTTCTTATCCAAATCGAACCTTTCATACCTCCAGCGTGGTTTTTGTAAAGCCTCATTTACACTAACAAGTTTTCCTTGACAAGTTTTCCTTGGCAGTGTAAATGGAAAAATATGACAAGTTTTTCCTTGACAAGTGTCCTTGTTCAAAAACTAGCATACTAGTTTTTGAACAAGGACATTTGTCGTGGAAAAACTTGTCAAGGACGATATTTGCTAGTGTAAATTACTTGTCAAGTGCACTTGTCAAGGAAAACTTGTCATATTTTTCATTTACACTACCAAGGAAAGCTTGTCAAGGAAAAACTTGTCAAGGAGAACTTGCTACTGTGTACAGTTGGCAAGTTTTCCTGTCTTTCCTTGACAAGTGGACTTGTCAGGGAAAACTTGCTAGTGTAAATGAGGCTTAAACATCGTATAAAAAGTACGAATTATTGTTCGTTCGATAAGCCTATGCTATACTGGTTTCTCTGAAGTTAAGGCCCTGGCACACGGCTTCGGCTTTTGTTTCAATATCCGTCTGATTTTGTTGAATGATGTTGAACGATGTTGACTGCTGGGGTATGCAAAAGGTGTAATACATCGTCATCATTTGATTCAACAAAGCTCATGAGAGGCCCTGTATTATATCAATACCTCTTGCTTATCTTAAGATTAAAAAGAACGTGAGAATTCGCTCAAGAAAGAGTAGGAGGCTGCTGCGAAGGAGTTGCTTTCCGGCAAAGATGTTATGGTTATTCTACCCACTGGATTTGGTAAAAGCTTGATATACACGATCTTCGGTTTGACGAAAGAATAAATATTGTAAGCAAAAACGCGCAATGTGATCGTTACACATCGTTTCGCCTTCAATGTACTCACTGGTGAATCTGAAACATTACAGGCACCTTTGAGGGACGATATCCATACTGGGCACCAAATCTCAGCTTCGTGAAGTAAAATGTTGTTGGAATATGCTGCGATATCGTCTGGGCTCGAACTCTTGAATACGGAATCAGCGGCAAAGGGTCTCTGAGCTCGCTTCGAACATTCGGGCCCTGCAAGACTAAGTTGGCAACTGTTTTCCAATTCATTCGAGAAAAATTCAGAATCACTGATTTAGTTTTCTCGTCAAACGGAGTAAACACATCAACTCGGGAACTTGGATCAACAATTAGAACTTTCACTTGAGTGGTTTAATTAGATACTCAATCGTCATTCCGCTAGAGGGTTCTGTACTTGCGAGGTGTGATAATTCCCTCATTTGCATCGTCGATCGGTGGTTCATTCATTCTCTCTTGATTTAAACAAATTTTCAGTCGATAAAAGTGCTTTTTAAAATAATCTCTGAATTGCAATTTCAGATTACATGCACAGCAATCGTTCGCAGATTTAATTGAAGGGTCTTGCTCATTTCACTATGGCTTCTTTGGCGTATCTACCCTTTCCATGCCTTCCAAATTAATAACTGTGTTTGCTATCTTCCGTGCATGTTGCTATTCATTTTTAAGTCCATATTGACACTTGTAATATACAACTTGGTTTTGCATTGCAGGCTTACTCTGATTGGCTGTTTGTAATTGTATTCAAAGAAAACCTTAATTTTTCGGTCAGGCGGTATTTCACAACGCCCCTACCCATTCTCCGCGCGTTAATTGCCTCGAGCGCCATTCATTATTCGCGAAAACAAACGAAATGTTGAATGGTTGTTGAAGCAAAGTTTAAACCCTTTTCAACTCATTCAACATCGATTCAACTTGGATTCAACACGTTTCAACACGGTAGAAAGGGAGTTTGCAAATGGTTTCAACATCGAACTGATGAACTGATGTTTCCCTGGGCCTTTAGTCATTTTGGATTGAACAATTTGCCTTGTGAAAAATAAAAACAAACTTCAGAAACGGCGGGAAAATTTATCGCACGCGCACTGTGACGTGACCCGACGCATATGGCGCCGTCGTGCGAACGTCGTCGTTCCGTAAGCTCCCTAAGTACAAATCAAAGAAGCAGGCGAAATTACTCGCTTCAAGATAATTTAACGCGCCCCAGGACCTCTTTCCCTAGGTCAGTTTTAGTTCGGCATTTGACAAAAGATGACAACTTTGATCTCTATCATATGACATTTACACAGCCTCTACCACATGATAGCTTGGCAGCATCGGCACAAGGAGGACTATTTCATTTTAATATGCTTTGCAACGAGTAAATTCCCCATGGAAACACTCCCTTTCGTGATGTACCCTGAAAGCAATAACCAGACAAGTTAAACAACACCTATGGTTGAATAATTGAATTGCATTCATTCAGTCTTCTAACAGAGGGGAGCTTGCTGATCAATGTAGGGAGAGATAGCGGTACACTTGATGTCCATCTTCTTGACGAATTACATACTGTAAGTTGTTTAATTAACATGCACTTGGCAACAAGGTCTTTACAAACACTCCTTTTGAAATGCCCGTCCGTTCCAGGTCAAAATGGAGCAATAATAACAACTTTATTTAAGTGTCAATGGATTTAACACAAGAGCACTAATGAAATTAAGTCAAATCAAATCAATTCAAATATTGGTTTCTTGTGGCGAGGGGAAAACCGGAGTACCCAGAGAAAAAACCTTTCAGAGCAGAGAAGAGAACCAATAAACTCAACCCACATATGACGCCGAGTCTGAGAATCGAACCCGAGCCACATCGGTGGGAGGCGAGTGCTCTCACCACTGTGCCCCGCCCCTCCCTGCTCACAATGTAGAAAAGTTGGTTTCTAACAAGAAGGAAAACAGGAGTATTATGAGAAAAATATACATTTGCAAAGAGAAAAAACCCAGCAACAAACTCAGCTCACGTAGTCGAGTCCAAGAATAGAACCCTGGACACAGAAAAGAAGGAACACGCGCACACAATACTCCTGGAAATCGATTTACAAAGAGAAATAATTCAAGAGCTCAAAATAGAACAATCTCAATTTCCTACTCTTTTTCCTTTTGGAGAAGCACTTGGGAGGTTGTAAGGTACAGAACATCCATCCTCTTGGAATAAACACTCGTTTGTTTCCAATGTTCGTCTTGAGGTGAATTGTACGTCCTTCCTTATTCCGGATTCCAGCGCCAGCATTAGGCAAGGATATCACCGTTTTATCTGCGTTTGGCTCTTTGGTATCTTCACTGGAAGTTAAATTTTGTGCCATCGCTAAAGGAGGACAAAGAATTGAGATGGCTACTTTAAGTTCGAAAAGAGATGGCTGCTATGAAATGAACTTCTGGTAACTTTGGATCGGAAACGAGGTTCCAAACCGTCAATTTTTGTATCAATATTCTTAGCAGAAAAGCAACGACTCACCTTGATTGGTGTGTTGGTCAACAGACGCTAAAACTGAAAATTGATAAAAAACATTTTGTGATTCTTAGGGGAAAAACAAAACCATCTCGAACGTAACTGCTAAAATATTATGTTACTCAGAGGCTTCATTAAGGCAATTATTATCATCATCATCATCAAAATTTGAGCTCTTTATAGTATTGAAAGAGAGCAGACATCAGGAAATCTATCGGGAAGATTGTAGAGACAAGCTCAAGGTCATGACTTTTTTTTACTATCGCCCGACGTGAAGGAATCCGGAATATGGGATCCAGCAAATGTGAGGCTTTGGAATCCGGAATCCAAAACGTAGAATCCGGAATCCATTGTATGGAAACCAGAATCCACAGCTTTCGATGAAATATAGAATCTATTTCGGTGGAACCCTTAAATCCACCGGACTCGGTATCTGGGATCCACTATTCGGGATCCGGAATCCCATGGGCTGGGATCTGGAATCTGAGGGCGCGGCCACTTGGATTCATTTACATAGGGCGATTACTAGGAACGTGGATTATAATTTGGCACTTACCTTTCGCTATTTTTGACCTCTTTCTGTTTTCTACGTAAATAAAAGTAAAATTGACGGAAATTAGCTAAATTTAGAGATGTTCCTAGACCTTTATAGATAGGATAGGATAGCTCAGTTGGGCATTAGATAGGATAGGAAATAGATAGGATAGGATAGGATAGGATAGGATAGCTCAGCTGGGCATTAGACTAGGGCATGCGGCCTGGCCAACACTCAGAGTTTCAAAATAACTGAGGAGAATTCCGAAGTTCTGCCTTGGTAATTACTTCCTCAAGTGGGTAGTCTTTCAAGTTTTAAACTGAAAGCTAGAAAGATCATGGCATTTAGATAAGCAACTCAAGCATTTGCAAAGCAAACCAGAAAACGTCAGTCTTGAAAGGGATTTGAATCCTTGTCCGTGCGATTTGCGCTGAACATCTCTACCAACTGAGCTATCAAGCCTACTGGAAGCCGCTGATCAATTGAAAGTATTCTCGAATAACAAGTGTAAACCGTAAGATAAGTACTCATACAGGGGCCGCGGAGATGGAGGGGCTGGGGGGCTATAATCCCCCCTCCCCCCTCCCCTTCCACTTCTTCTTACGGTGTTCTGTTTGTCTTTTTATCAAACTAGCAGACTAGGAAGAAAAATTGTAACGCCGTATCCCACAACCACGCGCGGCCTTGAATGTTATTTTCCGAAGGCGAGATTAGATCTCGTCCGTTCAGTAACGGGAAATGTGGTAGACACAGGATGATCTGATGAATTTTGGCGATAGAAATACTGCAGGAAATTTGGAAACAAGACCTAAGGTCGCGCGCGGTTGTGGGATACGGCGTTAAAATATTTCTTCCCATTTCTCCAAATTACGTCACCAGATCGCATGGCGGCCCCTGCTCATATGCTCCGTCTCACAACCCTTTAGAAATTGCAAAGTCACCGGTCTGCTGTCCATTAAGGGACCCTGTGTCCCACTGTATTTTGCCTTGCACCTCTGTACGAACTCAGTGGAAGAGTAAAAGAACGTACTTTGTTCAAAGTGATTTCATGGAAAAAAAGAGAGCAGTAGAATTCCCGGCGTTGATTTCAGGGGATACACCTGCGGTCTAAGAGGAGAAAGGGAGGTAAATGTGGTCGAGAAAATTTTAAAGCAAATTAAAGGAACAAGGATGGCACAGTCGGTTAGTGCGCGGCCTTGGTGCAAGAGGTCCTGCGTTCGATTCCCGGATCTCGCATCTTTCCGTGTAGCTAAGTAACTTTAAATACCCGTAAAACGGAACACTGATGGAGAGGGGGGAGTAAAATGAGCGCACCGTCGACCTCGGGTTTGTCAGTTAAATTACTTTACTTTGCTTTACTTTATTAAATAAATGCGTCCGACAAAGACCGTCGACTGATGGAGTGACACTTGCTCTTTTAATCACTCGGCATAATAGGCTTAGAATGTGGCGCGACGCTTTTAAGGCAAGGCTTGTATTTTACTCTCGTGGATATGAATGTTTTTCAGAACTTTGAGATTGTTAAGTCACAATTTATTTTATTAGTTCTGCTTAGAGCAGGTCCCCAAATCGTGCTGCTTAAAATACACTAGAAACTTTATCACACTTCATTCACTCACACAGCCTTGCTCTCAGGCGATAGTCTTGACCTGCGGTATTTTTGTGAGGACGGGAGAGCAGCACCATCCAGATGCAACCACAAGTAAATTATAATTACGAGATTTATTGCTGTTAACTGATACTGACCATGGTATGCTGTTTCCCTTTCGATGGACGTCAGGGCTGTTTGAATAAAGAATATTGCCTCAATTAGACCTGGAATTAATTTGACCCATACATTAACTAAAATCTCCGTGCGCTGCTTTCGCTAGTGGTCTACTTTTTATCATCCAACTTGTTTTTGTAGTATGGTTTAATTTGGTCCAACCTGATTCAATGTCTCTAACTTGAAAGTCTTCTTGTTCGTCGTCTTCAACCGAACGAAGAACTGTTAAAACAAAGGCAAAGGAAACCGTGTGAAACAAATGACATCTATAAAATACCATGTGAAATAATTGTGGACTTTGGCGGGTATATCAGTTGGGAAATGACTATCGCACATTGGTCGACAAGATCCCACTAGTACTGTGGCATTCATATGAGTGTACCTTTTTGTAAAGATGCTACCTCGTGTTGGTTTCGGTGATCTGTGTATCCACTAATCGCAGGATGCTTTGCGTCATAATCAAGTTCTGAAAGTTCTGTGAACAGTGAACAGTATGTGAATGTTAACGTGGAAACACACATGACCTTTCCCGCTGCGTTCGCCAACCTCGTTCACGCATGTGGAGCTTGCGCTTTTAAAAAGTTGATTTTCATCTTGCCTTGGCGTAAAAATACTACACATAGGTTGCATCGGATCGTACTTATACGGAGTCAACGAAGCTTCAAAAAGCAACTCTACTCTGTATATTAACTACGCGAGTACTCAAGGCGGGGTTTGGATCGTATCAGGGTGTTTCCTTTGATTTTTGCTTGTCAAGGGCTCTCCTACGCCAAGGCTAGAAGGGGGTGGGCGAAGGCTTCGTAAAAAAGACTTGAGAAACGACTTTGTAGACCCTTGCTTCTTATCCTTCGTTGACAGAATCCCCTGGGAAATAGAGGAGAATGTAGCGACAGTTTTTTTACTTAAAGTAATCTTCTCTGACTATGTTCTACTATTTTGGTCACCTTTTTTTAATCTTTCTATGCTTTTTGAAGATTCTTCAAGAGTTAATCTTCTTCCTTCTCTATCCCCTTCAATCAATCCTGTGAAGCAGAATACAATAATTGATCAGCCGGTGTGGTTTATGTACGGTTGCGGTTAACTCCATCTCTCAAAAGTTTAAAAGTCAGCCTTTCTTCTGGTAACGAAATTTCAGGAATCAGTTGTTTTGAAAATTTCTTCAAGAAACCGAAATTTTGATCAAGTTTACTAACTCTCGTCACTCGTCGGAATCAGCTTTAACTGGTACCAGTACAAGTAGACCACAATGTCAATCTGTGTATGGTTTGAGCCACAATGTATATATATATATATATATCATTTCTTATCAATATGAATTTAAAAAATTAGCGGAATAGAAATAGGTTCTCCATTGAGACGAATGGCTTAACTTTCTACTCCTTTCAAAATACCCGATAAAAAACAGGTTGTTGTGAGGTGCGGAAATGTATACATCAAGGAGAGGTGTAGGTAACATTTGTTCATTGCTTCTGTAACACACTTAGTAGGTTTGAAATTGATATTTCTGGAGGATTTATTTTCAAACTGAAAACGTAGCAGCTATACAGTGCATGCACCATTTATTCGGCTCAGTACCTAAACCATTCGTGCTCTAACTCAAAACGGAAAATTTTCCACGCGTCCTTCAAATTAAGAAACCCCACAGGGCATCGTCCCAAATAAAAACGATTACATAGATGAAAAAGGTTTTGATATTATAGTATTTAGATGATAAATTCTTAAAATATTTAACCATCTTTCTTCAGTGGCAAGAGATCGGTTTTAAAACGGAAAAATAAGTCATAAGGACTGAAAATCATCGAACATACTTTGAACGAACTTACCTCTAATTGATAGTGTCATCTTTAAGGTCTCGGACACTTGCACAAAGAGAAGCAAAATGGAGATCAATTCTGTTGCTCTTAGACTTCTCTCTGACATCTCTTTGTAAAGAGGTTGCCTTTAAAAAGGGCGAGAGATTAAGGTTCTCTTTCTTCACTAGCGCCGGCTTCACATTTTCACGTTAAATACAAAGAGCACCGAGCACCGGCAAGTTGTTGAATAATTGAAGAGCACAATTTGAACTACGATAATGGAACAAGTTACGGGACACTTGACGCAGCGAAATTGTCTTTGTTGATGGTGTGTAACAGTAAAATGAAACTTACTTTTATCACCAGTGAAGGTAACTTTGAAAAGAGATAGCATTCGTTTTATACTGGAATCCTCGCACAGTGAGAGTAGCCAGGGAGAGGTGGGGGTATAGAAAAAAAGCGAACCTCGGACAACTATGATATGCTTGAAGCTGCACTCAAATTGCTCGCTCATTACTTAATTCAATTCCTGATCATGTTTTGGCTGCGAGTCGAGTCTCCGATTAAAGGGCCCGTTCAGTTATGAACGATTTACTAAAAGTGAGAGTATTAGAGAGATTTAGCATCTTCTTGTCTTAAAACCATGAAAATTCTGGTGTGTTAAGGGGGTGGCACTTCACTGTAGAAAGACAATGGTTGCTAAGGAAGCTTTTTAGTCAAAGAGCCCTACAAAAAGGTTGCATGGATGGTTCTATGAAGTAACTTTTACAATGGAAATATGACATCACTTCAATCAGAAGGCGCATGCGCAACTAGTCCCAGTCCTCTGCCGGGCATTTCAGTGAAAAACAGGTAAAGGCTCTCGGCAAACGAAAGGAAGAGGCGATTTTGTTACCGGATGGGAACCGTCCCATCTTTTTTCATAAACTGTAGCATGGAATTTCTCTTTGGGAGGGCCTTTTAACGTCATGATGTTTTTGAAAAAAGTTCCCTTTAAAATCCATGCTACAGATTTTGTGTTAAAATGTTCTTATACTGTTGCTTCAAAAATTTGTGAAAAACATAGTTAAATCGCTGAGTTTTTAGGCATTTTCTGTTTTGGTCACAAGATTTGCCAAATATAGTTGTGAGTCGAACGAGACAAAGGAATGTTAAATAGAACACACTTGGCAAAAAAGGATAACTGTAGAGTGAAAGGAATTCGCGAAATAACTATTTGAAGGAGTCCAAGTTGCACGGAGTTGCTACGAATTTAGATTGGTTCATTGCGCTGTTTGTACCTGCTGTGATTGGTCGAAGTTATTACTTTGGTATTATACTTTACGGCAATTGATTAAAAACTGCTCTTACACGCGAGAAATGAGCTAAAGTAAAACAACTCAGTTAACTCGGAAAATTTAATTCTCTTCTACTGACACTCGAACACAAAGAACTATTCATAAAAGCATTTTATTCAACATCAATATGCATACATATAAATATTATAACGTCTTTGTGTGTTTTAACTGCTAAAAATGATAGAATTGGGTCAGGCATAATTAATCACAGCATTAACCAATGGTATCATGGTAGCCGATGACATCATGGGGATAACCTCGGGATAAAAACGTCCTCAGCAACCTGTAAAATCAAGCATTAAAAACCGGTAAGCAATGGTAATATGACACATTTGAGAGTATAATATAAAGATTTAGGCAAGTCTAAAAGCGGAGCTCCCGTTTCTAACCGCAGAAAGCAATATAGTGTATATGGAAATAATTAAGCTTAAGCTTCTGCATGAAGTACAAAATTAATCGCCATTAGTGTATACAGTTTACAGTGATCAAACACCTCTGAGCTGATAGCAGTAAACAAACAAGCCTTGCAAACAATAATCAACAATTTTAATTAGCAACTAAAACTGAAATTACATGCACAGTAATCTCTTTCACAACATGTTCCGTTTGACTGATAATCTTTACACCCTCTCTCTTCAGTTTAGAACAACAGCAAAAATCTTCCTAATTAGAAAGTGAAGCTACAGAGTGGTGAGTTTGCTTAATACTGCAAGTTCACAATCAAACAAAGCAGCTCACGACTGGACATCCATTTCACACAAAAAAACTGTAAATGTGATTGTTGAAATATACCAGAAGAATCTCATCTCTGTCAACACGGAATTGCAAACGTTTTCGGGCCTTCTTCCTTTTTTAGCGAGTTTTACAAAATATGCGAGGGAGCGCGGCAAGGAAACTATTACCGAAAAGCTAACCATTGTAAGTATGTGTTTTGTCTCTCGCTCCATTTCTCTCAGCTTTACGGTGTTTTACATTGAAATTTTCTCTCCTTCTCGTTCCTCGGCTTCTCTCGAGGCTTTCTTCGCTTAAATGTCTCAAATTTCGTCGCCTCCTCTCTCGAGCTCCTTACCCCGTTGCTCCTCACTAATATGATTTCCCGCCAGAAAAACGCGGGTGGCCAAATGCAACGCTTCCACACGACTTCCCGCCAAGGAAAATTGCCGGAACACTCCCGTCCCCAGAGTCTCCCCTTTCTCTCCACCTCCACCCTGACAGTCTGTACGGGCGGACAGCGGACGGACGTACGTGACGTCAAGACCAAAATTTCTCGTACGGATAGATTTTCCAAAAAACCTTGCCCATGGTGCTCCGCTAGCGCACTGCTCGCGCCTGAGCTCCGCTGTGATTTTGATCGCCACTTCAGACGTTCATGTAGGAACCAAAGCTATCGTTGTCGTAAACAACTAAATAATCTAATTTAGTTGCAATTTCCATTGCATGCGTCTGTTGCAAAAGAAAACGAAAAACTAAGCAATGTACTTACCTTTATCTTCGTCTGTTTTTGGAGAGACAACTATTCTTCTACCATGTACCCTATCGGGTATCGGATCAAGCTTTCGGTGACTTTCTTCTGCTCGATTATAAAATCCCATTGATTTTCGCCCGCCCCTGTATGTTGTTTCTGTTCCAGGATCAACTGTCTGAAAGGTATCTCTTTTATCCCACGCTTCGCGTCCGCGGGCGTGAATTCCTAACGATAAAAGCAACTGAGATCGTTAGAATATCCCATGTAAAAGGCCTGGCCCCATTTGTTCAAAAGGTGGATAACGCTATCCACCGGATAAATCACTATCCGTTAGATAGCGCAATTGGTTTCGCTAGGCCTTATACTCTGGATAGTGATTTATCCCGCGGAAAGCGCTAGCCATCGCTTGAACAACTGGGGCCTGCAGTTTAACCCTTTCACCGCCGATGGTTTCCCCATTGACAAGTAAAATTGTCTGGCGTTACACAGAGTAAAATTTATAAGTGTCAATGGCATTTATGTCGGTGAAAGGGTTAAAGTTATCCCTGAAAGAATGTGATCATCATCATGATCCTCATCATCGCCCTCATGATGCGTGATGACGTCTGACTAGCTAATTTCACCACCAAGCCTGGAATTCGAAAATCAAAGTTGTAAATTTCAACATGAGCTAAATCCCAAAGGAGCAAACTTGTAAAGAAAACGCACGTATTGTATGTCCAGATGATGTGAATAATCCAGTGTGCAAACGAGGCTTGGTGGTGAATCTTGAGCATATGCCATAATCATTCACAAGGCCAATTATCATCATCGTCCCGTCTTCCTCCTCCTAATCATCATTATCATCATCAACTTTATCATCACCGCCATCGTCCTTACTTACTTACCAACGAAATCCAACACGGACGGGTTGTCCTCTGGATCGTCGGGCATGGCACTTTCGTGCGAACGAGTTATAACTAAGATCTTTGGCTCTTCTGCTTCAAAATGTAACTTAAACACTCTGTGGATTTTTGGGAGTACACAAGGGGCCTCGTAAATGATTTCTGTATCGGCTTCTGTGACCTTGCCTTGGATAAGGACAGCCTTTAAGAAAATAAAATGGACGAACATATTGATTTCAACAACATTTCAAAAACTGGAGATTTTGAAAGTTGAGGTGTTCACACATACTGAGCCGCGTTGCAAACTAGTCTAATTGCTTTATTGCGCAAGTGTCTAGGATCCAGCATGATCCAGTGGCTTGAACATACCTCTTTCATGTGGTCTTTTATCTTAAACACGACATTCGGAGGTTTGGGAAGACTGGCTATGTGAGATCGTTCACACATGATACGAATTTTGTCTTTTGTCCAGTTGTAGTAAGTTGGAACCTCCAATAGGAGTGGGACAGCCATTCGCACGCCACAAACTCTCCACAGGCTATTCTCAAGGTTAGGAAAGCGATTCATAGCTTCTACCATGTCTTCTTTTGTGACGAAAAATGCCTTGGAGAAAGTCAACAAATAAACAAAGCTCAAAAGGTTTTTGAAAACAATAGTTAGAAACATAACAGCAGTTATAGATATCAACTGATCCAGGTCTTGTCGTAGGTTCGAGGTGTCGGGTTTTTAAAACTTTCTTATACTGTCAGTATTTATGCTATGAGAACGAAATTAAGATCATTTTAATGCTTCTTCAGTGAATGTAGTTTTGATTCCGAAAAAAGTATTCCTTTGTTTGAAGCAAAAACTATTCCCAATTTTTGCAAATTTTCAACTAGACGGTGTCAGCATTTTTCAACTTTTTGACGTGTTTTGATTTTAAATCCTATGATATTTATTTCATTCTCATAGCATAAACACTCACTGACGAAATAAGAAAATAAAAAATACTTACACCTTGAACCTATGACTGTGCGATTACCCTGCAATGCCGCTCCACCAACTAAGCAGTGCATTTTTTTTCTCAAAAATCACAAAATTGCAGTCTCTTATTTGTTGGTAACTGTCCAACTCTTGACTGTGAACTTGGTTTCAATTCCACTGATGATGGTAATGTATAAAAAGCATGACTAATACCTGGACTTCAGACTCGCAAGTACAGGACGAGTTTCTCTTAGCGGAAGTAAGTATCCCCATCTCTCCAATTAAGTTACCAGCAGAAATGTAGTCTGTGGTCACAATCATCTCTCCGACCTCTTGCTCCTCGTCTTCAGCAAAAATCTTTTTTGCCACTGATACACCAATCATCTACAAGAAAATCACAATCTTTATTACGTGTCTAGGCATTCTAGTGCCTTGTGGCGCTAATTGGGGACACATTCACGCCAGACCACAACACCGGCAACTCCGTGTGGTGCTCTAATCAAATAGTGTGTGGGATCTTTAACGTCCCACAGAGTTTATGAATAGAGAGCTTTAGATTCTGGTACGAGAACGACTACGAGTACAAGATTTTCCCATAGACCAACAGTGAGCGCGCGCAAACCAGCGTCATTTTGGCGGGAAAAACGTGATACCATCGTCACTTTAGTACGAGATTTTGCAAAAATGTCGTCGTGTCAAAACAACTCAGCAACACGGTAGCAGTTTTGGCATTTTTCGATTAGCAAAAAGGCTCATTTACCAGCAACAAGAATAATTGAGCAACCTATGGTGCTAACAAAGAGTAAGATTAATCGTACGGGTTGTAAATTTCCCAAGTATTCACGCTAAAAACGGGTAGTCAAAACTCGTACTCGTTCTCGTTCTCGTCTTAGAATCTAAAGGTCCCTAATAAGGGTTCGGAGACGGGATTTAAGTCCTCAGTACTCGAAAACACTTGAAACGTCTAACCATTTGCAGACGTAATTAAAAAGGCAGCACTTACTCCTCAGTTCTATAAAGACCCTGGGTGTTGGTCCGGAGTTTTGATCCAGTGACCTCCCGCCGGCGGGAGTAAATTTAGCCTTTTTTATACCAATTGTTTAGGACGATAACAAACATGATTAAAAAACATCGTGGTTATGAAAATCTGCGGCTTGTCAAGAACGCCAGTACGTAATTGTTTTGAACGATAACAAAAGGTGAGGAGGGGGGGGGGGGGGTGGGTACTCTAGTCATCAATTTTCGCTGGGTATGTGCCGCAGGCCTCTCAGAACCCCTCCCCATGTACAGTCTATTTTATGGCCAATAATAGACCCATATTAGTCACTATTAGCCCATTAATAGGAAGTACCCCCCTCCCCCACCCTGGGGAAGCGTGATTCGAACAACGCGATTCACAGGACAATCGATTGCATAAGAGTCACGTGCACGGTTTGGCTCGAACACCAAGTCGCAAGAAACGTTTCCCACCACTTTATGGAAAAAGGTTTTTACTTGCGCCGTCATACGTTTTCGTGTTTTTTTCCGCGCTAGTTTACTTCTGGTTGAGATGGGACGACATTTGTTTTGATGCGTCTAGGTTGGCTTGATTGAAGATGCCCAATTGATTACTGCCAGAAGTTATTAGGAGTTCACACCAATGAAAGTCCAGGACTCTTGAAATTAAAATTGGAATACCGGACACAACAGAGTATCGATTTCTTCCGAATCATCCTTCATGGCAATCATTGTCAAACGACATCTCTTCATTCATCTGACGGGGTTAAAGTTACAATCTCCTTTACTACAATTGCGATGATGCTATTTTTCGACAGTTTCAGTCCTAGCAGATGCTAATTCATTAAGACTTTTCGTCAAAAGTTTATCTCCAGTTTGGAGCACTCGCATTTTTTTGTGGATCCCCAGCTCATCGTGGAACTAAACAATTTTCTTCATAAACTAGTTATAGCTGTCGCTAAAGTGCCAACGAGCCTAGCTTGCGTGATCTGGCGGCTGCAAACATCACGCGGCGTACTCGTGCGGCACTCTCATTGGTTATCGCTACGGTCAATATTTGATCGCTTTGGTCTACATTACAGCTTTTGGTCTACATTACACTCAAATTTGAAGCGCTTCTGAGATTTCGTCCGCCTAAAAATCTTCTCGCGGCTCTATAAGCTGCCGCCTCGCCAGGCCTTCTGTCTTCAGAAGGCCTGACTCGTTGGCAATTAAACATTCATTTCGTAAGTAATTGAGC
>NC_090877.1:33231385-33238885 GCF_036669935.1 Montipora foliosa | reverse complement strand
ATTAATACCTCCTTTTGTTCGTCCACCAGCAATTGTGCATTGCAGCATTGTTATCTGTGTCTCTTGCAATTGAGATTGGTTGCAAACCACCTATTTTGCTTGTATTTGAAAACAATTACTCGTGCTCATTTATTCCAAACCGCACTGGAAATCGTGTGATTGCTTATACTAACATTGTACAAGCGCTTCATCATCAGTGAAAAGTGATCAATGGTAGCGACAAGCGAAAAGAAGCATAGACAACACATTACAAACATAGCATTAATGGGCACAAAGTTATGGAGATACTTACTTTAAACAGCCTCAGTACACGACCCATTCGTAAGACTCTAAATACTTTGGCAACCTTGAGGATAGATGGAGAAAATCCCCCTGTCGCCCTGTCAACTGACAGGTCAATCACAATATCTATTACAGATAGGATCACGATAAACAAGTCTAACAGGTTCCAGTAATCTTTGAAGTAGAAACGCCGAAAAGCCATAGCCTGTATTACAGTCAGACGAAAAAAGAGGTTAGATGACATTCAGAGACATGAAAAGCTAAATGAATAATAACTTTTATTAAATTCTCGACCTTGGATATTGCGTTTCTAGCTTTCTGCTTGGTTCACTCAATCTCTGTTATCAGCTCATATACCCAATTCACAACTTGTACAAATCCCATAATACTCCTCTTTTAGCCCCAAAATTTCGCATAATCATTGTTTGCAATTTCTCCTGGAATATGAAGATGTCCCAAGAGAAATCGAAAACAACACCTATGCAAATTGTGGGGGGTAAAAGAGTTGTATTATGGGATTTGTGCAAGTAGTAAATAGGGGAATTGATTGTGTCAAGTGTTGCCAAGCTGGAACTGATTGGCTTTAGTTTCAAAGTGTCCAAGCGTTCAGAATTTAATGAAAATTTAATAAAACAGTTATTCCATTCGCGCTTGTCGGATATGAGAGTGGTTATGGGTTGGTTGTGATATTGTCACCCTGCTCACCGCAGAGCGCATGATCTTTCTATAGCACGACCTTTTGGAGAAGGATGTAGATGATGGAATGCTTGTCGCGGTTACCTAGGGTCTGTTAAGTTTCAAGGTCATGAATAAAATATTCAGTGGCTTCTTTAAAAAAGAGGTGAGCAATTGTGCCATTATGTCAAGACGGCGCGAGTATTACGAAAAATAAATCGAGTTGTTCTTAAGTACTTGGAATAAATTAACAGAAGAAGAAATCCGTCACTTACCTTCCATATTGCTTCAGTGACATACACAGTGCAATAAACATAGTTGATTGTGTTCAAAGTATTCATATACGGAGCATCGTCATCAGAGGCCAGTTCAAGAATAATCGGCACCATATTGATAATAATTAGAGAGTTCATGGCAATATCAAAAGATACGTGTGCAGCCACAGTGTACATTAAGGAGAGAACTTTGTTTGTTGGAGGAGGGATACGCTCTGCTGGCTTCTGATGCTTCAACTGCTCCAGTTTGTCTTTCTTTGAGAAAAGGAGACATGAATACATTTCTCACGGTTTCACGCCGTGGTAAGATTAGCAAACAGGCTATCTTGGGAAGTATCTTCGATCTACAAAATACATCAAATGCAGGAAAACCTGCCCTTGGATAAAAATAAGTAACTCAATATCGCTATCTACGTCTAGGTCTCTAAATAAAACGTCAAGGGGAAGGGTTCCAGTCAGCTGCACAGTACTTTCAGTCCAGTCTTGAAAATCTAGGGAGTTCTCGTGATGTAGGGAGGTCAATAAGGAAAAACGCATTTATTTAGACGTGCTTCCAAACAGCTGTATAATAATTGGCGAGAGAAGAGACAATATAAAGGTTTCCGTCAAGTCAAAACGATTAACAATAGACGTACAACTTTTTGCAGAATAGGTGGCACTCTCCAGTAGGGAAGTAGGTCATCCATTTCAATAAAACTGGAAGGAAAAAATAATCAGTCAGGATGAGTGACAGAGTGGAGGTTTATCATTCCGTTATAAAATTGTGAGACGCAACAAGAGTCATAATTAATTAAAAAGGTTCCATCAGTACCTCTCTTCCTCGTCCATAGCGGTATCTGCCAAATTAATCAAGGACTGCACTGCTTCACGAGACAGCATGCCGTGTTCAAACTGCTTCCAGTAACTGACTTTCAGGGCTTTTATCAAACGCACTCTTCCATCGTTAGCCATTTCAGCAAATTCTTTGGGAGATGGCTCGTTTGGAACACTACTTTCACAGTTTGGACAAGTGCTGAGCCGAAGAAGCAGCGGAGTTTCTTCTGCGTGCTGCGGACGACAATACAAACATAACAAGAGATTTTTCTAGTTCTGCTCTAGAAGCTGCCTTTGTCAACCGGCTAGCCATCGCTCGCGACAAAGCCGAGAGAAGGGTCTCTTCCTATTTTTGCTCACGGCTACGCTCCCCTCGTATCATGGTTCCGTCGCAAATGTTTTGCCTTACATGCGGACAAGGCTTCTTTTTTATTTCACGTGAACATATACAAGTCGAAATTGTCATTTGTGTGAAGAGTAAGATATCGAAACGCAGCCGAGGCTCCAGATTTAACACCCACCGCAAAATTTTGTGCTTTTCGCTTCCAGTTACAAATCATGCAGTATGCAAACTCTCTTTGACGCACGGTTAGTTTCATACACCACAAGCTTTGATGAGATATCACGCCAAACAGGCCCCATTTTGTGGATAGAATAGCACAGACCATAACACAAGGAACTCTTTCCCTCGCTGTTTGGCAATGCAATACAATTTCTTTTAGCAGAATAGACCTTTCCACGGTTTCTGACGCAAACACGGCTTAAATTACAGTGAATGTATGGGATTTTAGCCGAATTCAAAGCTCTATAACTCCGCTACAAAGCAGCAGACTTAAAAAAATTTAAAATACTTTTAGTCATTAAATCAGATCATTGTACATGGCGCAACCTCTGAAAATTGAATATTAGAAACCTCCTCATGCCGCTTCAAATTTCACGGGAAATTGCATAATTTTGATTGCAAGCGTTCATATGAAATTTACAAATTTCATTAAAGATCTTTATAGCTTGATTCTGATCGTCATACTTCGGGAAAATAATCTCAATATAAGTGCTTTTTGAGAAGTATTCTCGCTATCCACAACTGTCAGACCATAAAGGATTTCTACTTGTTCAAAGTCGGCAAAATTCCCATACATTCACCGTAGAATAGGTCCCCCAACCAATATAGATAGCGTCAGAAACCGTGAAAAGGTCTATTTGCGTAATTACAAAAGTTTAGTTCCTAGCGACGAAACAGGTTATTGTACTTGCCAACTAACATGGCCACCATGAAGTCTATTGGATTCTTTGATTCCAACAGAATATTGGGAACTAGTATGCGTTGTGAGACCAGTGGAGCGTACTTAGCAAAAAGGGTACCGGGAACAACGATTACCTCCGAATAGAGACCGGCTACATTTATCATTTTGAGAATTCAAACTAACAACAAAGAAGTGATTCTATGATTATTGACAAGAAATGGGTCATTTCCGAGTTCATGTCTGCCTCCTCTTCAAAGCGAGTCCATGCAAGTGCAAAGTGCGAAGTGTGAAAATTAGTTTCATCCATAGAGCGAGTTTCAATCGATTGTCGTAAAACCAAAACCAAAGCAATTACTTTGGCCAATCAAAAAGGACAGAGACAATCTAGTAAACCACTCAAAACTCGAAGTAATTACATGTAGCCGACACAAAGCGAGGGAAAATGTGCACGCTCGAGCCACGATTGGTTTTGGTTTCACTTCTGATTGGTTGAAAAAGTGGCGCGAGAACTTTCAACCAATCACTGAGTGAAGTAATGCAAAAACCAAAGAAATTCGCTAATTACTTTCGACACTCAATTGAAAACCACTCTATGTAAAGCAGAACTAATTACCATCACAAAAACTTCGCACTTAGACTCGCTTTGAAGAGGAGGCAGACATGAACTCGGAAATGGCCTATTGCTCTGCGCATTGTGAAGCAGTTCGCGCCAGTACCTCGCCTTCTTCAAGTTCCATATATGGGTTGTGGATCTCGCAGTCCCGCTCTGCCATATCCCAGTCTGCATCAGCTAAGAAGCGATCTGCTTTTAGCATGGTAAGTGTACGTTGATTGCTCTCTTGAATCTGCCTCACAGCATTAGCCATAGAGATTTTCTTGGAGTCTGATATATCACTCATTCCTAGTTTTTCCAATAGTTTTTTCATGGTTGTTGCATTGACAAGAAGAGTAAACATAACAATACCAGCCGTGTGTGCCAATACCTATCAAAAGCATAAAGAGCAGATTGTTAGAAAAAGGAAAATTCGCCTAGTCAGCCTTAAGCCTCGGTTTGTTTACAAAGCGAGCCCTGTGTGAAGGCTCTCAGGTTCTCCATGTCCACAGCCAGGAGAGAATAAATCCTATACTAAGTCAGGAGTCCTTGACTAGTAGCGTGCAACCTCATTGTATTTGTGGAACGGCGTTTTTACGGACAGAGTTAATTTAAGATAGATTTCTCGGCGAAACAAGACTTTTCCAGCTAATCACAAGTCTTGCATGAGAAATTATCACCTTGGGATCAAGAATGGTCACTCATGCGAGTCAAATCTTATTTAAGAACTCGTCTAAAAATAGCTTTATCTCTGAAAATGTCGTTACATAGACCCAGTATGCAAACTCGATTTGCATTGGTAATCAATACTCTGGGGTATATGCAAACGAGACTATAAAAGAGGGTACACATGCTCCACCCCATCACTCTACTCGAGTTCGCGAAAGGGAAGAGTTTGGAATCGAGTAAGTCGGGATTGATCCTCATAGCTCCCATCTTCGCCTGGTCTTTGGCTTGTCCCAGACCAGAGAGATTCTCCATACCTTATTACCATATCATTAATAACAATACCCAGGGTAGAATATTACACTACTGGAGTTGTTGGCTCCTGGTTATGGGCTCCTGTCTAGAGGTAAGACAGTGAATTCCCCATATTTGGTCCTATTCTGATGAAAGTCATTGCAATGCTTCAGTTCTTTGTAATACTGTGGTTATTTCAAGGGCGGCAACCTATTGGTCAGTTAGTGTAAAAGTGGACCACGTGACCATGGGAACAACGGATGAAAATTAATTTCGCAGTACATATCATACAAAATTACATTCAAATAATTATCATTGGGCCCGGACATTCGCTCTCCTGCCTCATATTTTCTTGACTGCGTCTATGCAGGTCACAATGTTTACACAGACCATACTATCTTATCTCTTGGCTATTGAAGGAATTTCATCAACTGATCCTAGTAAAACGTTTGACTCTCTACTTCCACCATTAATGTTAAGGTTCCTGCAAACGAGGAAACAATGTTGCGGAAACATTGTTGCGGAAGCAAAAATGTTTCTGAATTTGTTCAGAGATATTTTGCTTCCTCAGCAAATGTTTGTCGCTTGCGCACCGAGGAAACATTTCGGGAAACAATGTTTCCGCAAAAATGTTTCCTCGTTTGCAGGGGCCTTCAAGTAAACTAAATAGGGAAGGAAGAGTCAAACGTAAAGATACCGCCATCAGTTCTTGGAGGATGTCCACAGGGATCCTGTTTCGGCCCTTTGCTTTGGAATATTTTTCAGAATGGCATGGATTATTCCGTGAGCAGCTGCCAACTGTCAATGTATGATGATGACAATCAGCTCTATGCATCAAATATGGATGCTACGAAGTAGAATCAGCTCTTAACGCACAAGAAAGGCTAGCCTCTCACTGCATGGTATGAGGAATATTCACTTCTTGCAAAGAAGGATAAATTTCAGACAGTAGTTCTCAATGCAAATAAGAAAAAAGGCGCAACATCGACATCAACCACCATTACACTAGATGATACTGTACCAATAGAGCCTACTAATCTTATGAAGCTCTTGGGTATCATTATCGACGATAAACCGAATTTTACAGAAGATGTTAAATCAATTGCAGTTAAGGCAGGGAGACTTGTAGGTGTTATGATGAGCCTACGAAATCTCATTCCAGAGAAAGTTAAACTTCAACTACATCGGACAGCAATTTTACCACATTTAACTTAATGCTCTCCAGTTGATTTGGTGACGTAATTTGGAGGACTGGGAAGAAATCTTTTAACGCCGTATCCCACAACCGCGCGCGGCCTTAGGTGTTGTTTCCAAACTCACTGCAGTATTTCCATAGCCAAAACTCAACAGATCATTCCGCGTCTACCACATTTCCTGTTACTGAATGAACATTCAAGTAGACCCGACGAGCTCCAACCTCGCCCCTGCCATGTTGAATTCGAAAATAAGGCCGCGCGCGGTTGTGGGATACGGCGTTAAAATTTTTCTCCCCAGTCCTCCGAATTATGTCGCCAGATCACCTGGCTGTTGTATGGGATTTTATAAAGCTTCTGATACACGTATGCTAGGGATAGAGGATCCAAGAAAAGGCTCTTAGGGCTATCTACCGTGACAAGGTTTTAAGTTATGAGGAACTGCTGAATGCCGCTGGTCTGCCAACATTGTTCAACCGAAGACTCCAAGATATAGCCATTTTAATGTTCAAAGTTAAGAACAACGTATACCCACAATACATTACCGAATTTCTTAAAACTAGACATTAATCTGAGAAACGCAGACTTCATTTTACCAAGATTTAACCTAGTGACTTATGCAAAACATTCAGTGACCTATTTGGGTCAAAGAATTATGAACCAGGATACTCAATCCCGTTAAATCAGTTAGTTTAAAGCCTTTTAAAAATTACATTAGAAACGGGGAATTAAGTGTTTGAATTGATGAGGGCAGTGGGTGCAAATGCCATCTGCGTTCAACTTGACTATTTTATTCTTTTTTATTGACTTCTGCAGACTTATTTTGATGGATAGGCTTTTTATCTTGTAAATAGCTATTATTTGAATTTGTAAAAAGCTATTATTTTAATTTTATCTTGTACATAGTCTTGATGATTAGGTGTCCCCAATTAGCAGCAATGCTAAACCTTTGTTGACACATATACAAAGTTATTCATTCATTCATTCATTCATTCATTCATTCATTCATTAGAAGGGTTCAAAATTCAATAGGTTTCGCTTATAATAATAATAATAATAATAATAATAATAACAATAATAATAATAATAATAATAATAATAATAAAACTTTATTTTCACACGTGTTTAAGGCTGAGTAGCTTGTGGGGTCGTGCACAAAATAATTAAATCAAATCAAATTAATACAATAAAGAGCTCTTGGTATCTGTGGCTGTAGATAGCTCGGACGGCGAAAAAGAAAGTTGTACGCCGTGGTCATGACCTTTTGATAGAAATCAGTTTCTATCACAAAATAACTTCACATATGCTCACTTAGAAATCGTCCATTCTTTCAAATTTTATATGCACTATTCTTTTAACGGGCTCAAGTAAATTTCACGAGTGACCGGTATCTGCAAAACGTTTGGAGATATCATGAATATAATATGGAACAACCTCCTCTGGAAATCTATTCGAAAAGAGAAAAA
>NC_090877.1:33196385-33213885 GCF_036669935.1 Montipora foliosa | reverse complement strand
TTTCTGAAGAGCTCCGCTGACCACATAATACGACCTCTCAGTTGGCTTTACAAAACTGGAGAGAAAACTGGAGAGGATCCAGGATTTTTCTCAGGAGGGGGTGCACCCCTACGGAATGGCGTAGCTGACTGGTGACGTTTTTTTTGCAGAATACCAGTTGTAACAGTTGTATTAGAAAGTCGCAGGTTTTCTCGTAGGGAAGGGGGTGGGGGGGGGGGGGGGGTGCGCACCCAAATGCAGTATAATACAATTATTTTTGTTTGAAAGGCGATGAGTCATCATGATAATATAATGTGTTAAAAAACGTTGTATCTGATCTGATTAACAGGTATATATATAGAAAGATATAGATAAAAAATAGTCTTAAACTGAATTTTCGGTTGCCACTGCGGAGTTGATAATGTAAATTGGCCACCGTACAGAGATTCTAAAAGCTGACGTTTATAGCGTTAGCCCTTCGCTCTAACCCTTCGCTCTAACCCTAACATTGTTTTATAACCAGTTATTATTGCCTTACTTAGACTTTCAAAAGTCCTTCGTCTCATGGGCCGTCCCATGTAGATAGCTCGCGGACGAAGGTCGACCTCTCGCGACTTCGTCGCTCGCGCATCTACTTCGCGTACGAAAAATTACGTTTCACTCGCAAAGACACCCCCTGGGATTCTCGTGAGGTCGACTTGTGGCAAGCCTATTATTGCCTCGGAACATTTCCCAAAAGTACGCTATAGTAAACCAAAAATTTTGTTAGCTTTAGCAGCAACTGTAAGGGAATGGCTTCGATCCGTTCATTCATTGCATTCTTGTCTTTTTTAGAGTGCCACGATTTCGGGAAAATTCTTTTGTGCCCTTGTTAACATTCTTTTCCAAGATCTGGACATAGTTGACGCAAATGTCAGGATCAGTGGTTTCGGTTTTTCATCTATATATAACCCATTTTTTAAAATCAGGTCATATGCAACGTCATATTACAAATTTTTTCGGGTTTTTTGAGATGTCAGGACGGAAGGAGGGGTGGCTGTGGGGGAAGGGTGGCCAAGGGTGGAGTTCAATCATGGGCGTAGCCAGGATTTTTCAAAGGGGGGGTCACACTATGTCAAACAGAGGGTACTCGCGTTTTCGCAACCTGAATATTGTAGGTCGTTTGAGTAAAAAACGGCTTACAAAGGGTGGGGGGGGGGGGGGGGGTCCTGGGGTGCCCGTGACCACCTCTCTTGGTTACGCCCTTGAGTTCAATAATCTTCATCTCAACGCTTTGAAGTTACAAACATGATTTAATATCATGCTTAATAGATTCTGCTTAACATGCTATTACAAATCGACTCTGAAAGCACGGAAAGTATTGAATTAGATATACTCGGTATTTTGGCCATCTTTTAGAAGCGGATCCTGAAAGCGCTGAATGTCAAAAAATCAGAATGCGAGGGCTGAGAAGCTCAAGGAATCACCTGGTGTAATCTCAATCTCAACTCCCACGCTTTAATAAACGCAGGAACTGAACCAGACATCATTGAGACAAATTGAATTTTATCAAGCGTGTAATGTTATTTGAAAAGATGATCATGATTTAGAATTTTATTATTCCAATATTTAATCAAATAACGCAATTATCGGCGATGAAAACGGTCACAGACTGGTGCGAGACCAACCAGGCGCAATCAACATGGCCTTTAGTCCTGTTGACAAGATTCTATTGATTTGTGGGTGAAGTTTGGCAGTTCCAATCTCACCCAAGGAACATGGGCAAAGAGCAAGATCTCATACAAGCCGCAAAGAGTGGAAATGTTGCACACATCGAAAAGATTCTCGGCAACAAGTCGAGAAAGTCTGGGATTCAGAGGTATGCGCAAAGCAATAGCCGGAAATTAAGAGTGTCGATTTGCACTTTTGCTCTAACGCGATCCGTTCTCTTGCAGTTTTATCAGCCGTACTGTAAACCCGAACTACCAAGACGAGCTTGGGAACACTCCTCTGCATTATGCAGCCTTACATGGCCATAGGTAAAAATGTCAGGCATCTTATAGTCAGGGTGTGTTATGTTAGCTTATTAAATTACGTTATGCGAGGAAGTTAAGGTTGATCTCCCTCGATGTATAATGAATTTTGAACGCCCTGACGAACGTACTCATTAGTCTGTTCTAACTCTATAATTACAAAGTAAGTTTACTTTCTTTCATAATAAGCCTCAGTGTTTGACAACCTGAGGAATTCTTGCTGAAGGTTAGTTATGTTTCTAGAACAAGTTTCTTGATTTCATTGAAAGTAGATTTTGTTTGTTCAGCATTCGGTCAAATAACAAATGCAAACAAAATTAATACACATAAAATAAAATTCTTAATGGCTTATTTTTATTTTGAAATTATACATTTACTTAATTTCTGCCAGGTCATCAGCAGAGCTTCTTTTGAAGTATGATGCATCAACAAATATTCCAGATAACAATGGTGAGTTTACATTGACAAGATGATACGGAAATAGCTACAGTTAAACACCAGTTATGATGGCATGCATGATGCAGTAATGACCGTCTTAAAATCAAAATCACATCCAAATTGATGTATAGTCAAATCAGCCAATAATAATTATTTTTGTTATTATTAAATTAATACAGATTAATGGACTTGGCCTTTATGAACTTTAGTGTCAGCTGGATTTAGCTTTTAGGCACTATTTAAAGACACTGCGCAGAAAACAAGTCAATTGAAATCATATCAACCCATAGTAACCTTTTGATACCCAAACTGGCCCAAACTGACCAGACTCCTAAAAGTATTTTACTCTATCTAACGCCAGACGATTTTACTCGTCAATGGGGAACCCCTGGGAGTCAATGGGTTAAATCATATTTAAAACTGCAGTACCTGGAGAAAAACCTCCAGAGCAGAGGACAGAACCAACAAACTCAACCCATGTGTGATGCCAAGTCTGAGAATCAAACCTGGGTCACATTGGTGGGAAGCAAGTGCTCTCTCCATTGTGCATATTTATAATTGCTTCCCTGCTGGGATACAAGCAGCTGGTACAAGTAGACTGGTGCAAGGAAGGTAAGAGGTTGGCAGAGTGGTGACAGCACTCGCCTTCCATCAAAATGACCTTAAAATGAGCACCTGGACCTGATGCTATTTGTGGGTCAAGTTTGTTGGTTCACTCTGCTCCAGGTGCTCTGGATATTCTTGTTTCTCACTCTCATCTAAGAGCAACACTTGATTTGAATTGCTTTGATTTGATTTGATTTACCGTTAACACCCGCAGATAAGCTGCACCTTTTCCCCAAAAATCGCCGCTATAAATCAGTGGTGCAGGTTATCTGCGGGAACATTTGATAAAGGCTGCTTTCAGTGTCCAGTTTTCCATCTTTGCATCCGATCTAATGCCTGGTTACTAAGCTAAGAACATGCCGCATGTATGTTCTTGTTGTAACGCAAAAATCTATAGAAAACTGTGTTGAATGAAGAAATTCCTGTCAACAAATACTGTACCAGAAAAAGATCAATCATATGTCAAAGTTGGTAGAAACAATGTACATTATGTTAAAGTGGTAAAATTGTGGATAAGACTTTGAAGTACTTTTTGTTTCAGGGTTAATAGTGAGTTTACATTCGATTAACAATGAATGAAGAAGACTTTGAATTCTAAGACACAACTTTGCATTTCTTTTGATTTCTTGCAAATACTTTTTTTCCAAAATTTGAGCTGCTAAATTCATGTTGTGGCTTATCTGCAGGTGTTTACGGTAATTAATCTGCTTTAAAGCCTTAATACAATAAAATTATTATTACTATTATTATTATTATTATTATTATTATTATTATTATTATTATTGTTATTATCTTGAAGCAATAAAGTTATTATCATCATCATCACCATCATTATTATTATTTTCTTCTTCTTCTTCTTCTTCTTCTTCTTCTTCTTCTCCTTCTTCTTCTTCTTCTTCTCCTTCTTCTTCTTCTTCTTCTTCTTCTTCTTCTTCTTCTTCTCCTTCTTCTTCTTCTTCTTCTTCTTCTTCTTCTCCTTCTTCTTCTTCTTCTTCTTCTTCTTCTTATTATTATTATTATGACGTGTTGGGAGGAATGCAGGCCTCTGCAGTCATTGGGATCGCCCTAATCCTCCAGGGGATGTTAAGTCTCTAAACCCCAGGGGCCTGGTTAGTGCTAACTGTTGGTTAAGAAGTATTGAAACCTACAGGTTTCCATGGTATTTAACGCTGGTTAGTGCTAACCAGGCTTCGAGCAACCTGGGCCAGGTGTGGGGGCAAGACTAAGCAGTACACCTGCTCAGTTTGAATACCATCTCCTTGCTGGTTGTTCTGTTCACAGAAAGTCAAGAATTATTATTCTTATATTATTATCATTATTGTTATTTCCTCAAAAACCACTCTATTTCCTGTTTAAAAATCTATTATTGTTTTGTAGTGTAAATTATAATTTTTTGTCAGGAAATTACCCACTTCACTTGGCTGCCTGGAATGGAAATGCGGATGTTGCTAAAGTGCTCATTAACACTGGGCCATCACGAGCAAATGTCAATGAGCAGGCAAGTTTTTTTCCTTACAGATTTAATCTGTCATTGAAAACAGTTAAATTAATAAGACAAGAAATGGAATGCAATTTGAAAATCTTGAAACTGAAAGGAGCAATGTCTGCACATTGTTACAGAATCCACAGTTACTGATGCTATTATTCAAACTGTGCACTGTACAGCACTGCTAAAACTTATCAATCTGTTGTTATTATCATTAAGAAATACGGTGATACATGCATTGCTCGAAATAAAAAAGGAAATAATGGGTTTTTGACTCATTGTTTCAAAAGCTTGGCAACCAAACTTGTGATTAAGTTCGTTACCCTGAAAATCTTTGGTTGCCTGTTATAAAACCCCCTATGATTAAATTTAATGCATGCCATGTTAAGATGCAATCAGTTGAGCTTGAATATCCCATAGTTCTTAGTGTGCCTCTGAGGTCTGGGTTAAGTTTTGGCGTCTTCAATGTCTTGTGATATTGTCTCTGGCATTTTCCTACATTGTTGCTGACATTAATGTTTTGTAAAAGCTACACATGTACAGATATTCAAAACATAGGAAAATGCTCAGTTGCAGCAAAGTAATTATTTATTGTTAACTTGACACTACTATTGGGATGTTTACAACAGAAAACTGAATTCATTTTCTTATTTTTAGCTTGGTTGTCAGTTTGTTTTTTCCTCGGGTAATCAGGCTTTTTATTGTACCAAAAAGTGGTTGTAGGGTAAACTATCTGGTCGTCAGAGAGGATCAGATGACCACTAATTTCGAGCACTGCATATGCATGCCTGAGCTAAAGTCAATAATACATGCCAAATTACACAAAAATTAATAGACTTGGATGCCTTTGTTCTTGGATTGTTTCCGTCTCTGATAGTCTTTGCACATTCTGGCACATTCTGTAACCAAGTTTGGAAAATTTATGTGAAATCTAATGTGCACTTAGATGTTTTCTCAGTTAAGCCATATCGTAGTTTAACTGTGGTTTCCCTTTTTTGTAAAAAAATACTTTAGTTCATGTAATTATAATTATTATATTACTATTATCATAAGGTTGAGTACACGCACTGAACATTCTTTTTTTTTATCCCAAAGAATGGGACTGAAGACACTGCCTTACATTCTGCTGCTCAGTTTGGATTCAGCCTTGTTGTAGCTGTACTTCTTGAGGTGTGTAGTAACATGTTTTATTTTGTCAGAGTCTATTCAGAAAGGAACAGATTGAAGTGGTAATTTGACCTGAATTCTGTGTAATACACCACTTTCATAAATGGCGACCACTTTTACATTCTTTTGTCTTTATGTTAATTAGACCTACTGCCCTCACTTTGAAGGAAAAATTCTTTTGAAATTTGCTCGTCTTAGCGAGGCTAGTGAGGCTTATTAGCATTAAAACAAAAGAATATTTTATTTGGCCGCCATTATGAAAGAGGTCTATAAGATGTAGGCTAAACTGTAATAAATGTCATCATGATGGTATTTTTGGGGTTTTATGGCGCTGTTACACTGTGCAATTTTTCATTCAACTTGTCTCGCAACACCATTGCAAGACAAGTTGCAGGAATCATTGCCAAATGTAACATACCTTGCAACGGCCAAAAATGTTGCAAGACAAGTTGCAGAAATGGTTGCAGAAAGTAGAATTGAGTTCTACTTTCTGCAACAGTTGCAATGAATTTTTTAAGCATTGCCCAGTGTAACATCTGTCCTGCAACTTGTGTTGCAGAGGGTTGTGGCACCAACCAATGGAAATTTTTCGTTAACCTCACGTGCTCATCGAAGACAAGTGGCATGAAACGTTGCTCAGTGTAACACTCATAAAACAACTTGTTTCGTATTGTGAGAACGTTTGGTAGAAATGGCTTTGCAAGACAAGTTAGACATACAAAAAATTGTACAGCATAACAGCACCTTTAGGAAAATCTTATACAAGGAAAAGTTAGTGACATTTCACACTCTTATTATAAGACACAGGTAAAGTTGAAGTTGAAAATGGTAAAAGGACAAAAGAGGTGTGTACCTCATGTGGTTTTCTGGACAAACCTAAGCAAAAGCACACAATCATATGACCTGTCTAGCTTCTAAAGGACTGTTAGTACCAATAATGTATTTTGCTACCTTCCTTTAGTAACCATCTATACTTTTTTGTTTTACCTAGAATCATGCTGACCCCTCCATACGCAACAGTCGACAAGAATCACCTCTTGACTTGGCAGCTCAGTATGGAAGAATGGAAACTGTATGTAACTTATTCAAAACCACCTGATTGTCAATCTGCACTTTCATAGTGTTCCAAATTGTACAACTCTAGGAATTGAAAGCCATCATCATGTGTACTTTGAGTGTTAAACTGTATCAGTCTCTAAGCTGAAAAAGAGGGGCTGAGGATACCCCTAAAATGCACCAGATGAGCCATTTGAAATATTTCGGGGGGAGCATGCCTCGAACCCCCCAACGTACCAGGCAACTTAGGGCTAGATGCCTACACTGTACTTCTCAAGCCATCTTGCCTACTACTAAAAACCATTTTGTCTGGGCTGTAGTTGATTTGATATTCATTTAATTTCAGGTCAAACAGCTCCTAACTTACTATCCCACACTTCTTGAAGATGTAAATGTGGTCAGTGCACACACACCACTTCATCTTGCTGCTAAAAATGGCCACATGAATGTGGTCTCATACTTTCTTAGCTGTGGAATGGATGTTAATTTAACAGTAAGTTGTTCTTTTTTACTACCCTTTCATTTCCTCTTTTGTGACATACGAAAACGGTAAACTTAAACTACTTTATTTACCGTACTAAGTGGTCTACTTTAGGTCAGTGTTAATACAATTATTATAATTATGATTGCGGTTTTTGTGACATCTGGAAGAAGCAAGTGGATTAGTGCTGAGGCCCTTGACCCTCTGAGTCTCACAAGAACCTAATTCAGCAATTTTGTGTTTTTTGCACATTGTTTTAGAAAAATCAAGTGGCCAATGTGCTATTATTGAAACCCATATTAATCTCTCTCCAGACGACAAAAATGTACAATGTACTTGTGCAAACAAAGCAATAATCAGCATTGGTGCTCTTGGTCAACATGCAAGTAATGCATATAACCTACATGTTCAGATTCTTGAAAAACCTGCTAGCACATTCTTGAGAAAATAATATTGCTATAGCAATATGGATCAGAATAAAGTAAAAGTAGTTAGAGATTAAAGGAACAAATTAGGCTGTATCTGAGATATTTATTTCAAAAGCTATACGTCATGCAACCATAGTTAGCTCTCCAGCTATAATCTAAGTGAGCAATGTTCGTGTTCAGAGATTTTAAATTCTTACCATCAACATATTTTCATAACAATCTTTTTTATCCAGTGTTCGACAGGTACAGCTCTTCATGAAGCTGCCTTGTTTGGCAAAGCAGATGTTGTTAATCTTCTTCTTCAGTGTGGTGAGTTTACATAAATTAAATTTTAAGATGTATTATGTTATGTGTAGGGTAACTGTTGGAATAACCAAGAAATGTGTGTGAACAAAACATAAATGAAAAGAACTCCTGAGTATGATATATGCACGCAACAAAAGTGTGACGACAAGCAGGTACCCTTTTTCACTACTATTTTTAAATTAATTAGTTTTACACTGTTACAATTACTTCAGTTAAAGATTAAGTTAAGCAGTTCATAATGCAAAGCAGGCTTACAGTCTTTCATGGCCATACAGGTATTGATCTTCATTAACTTCGAACTCCAAGTTCCATTGACCGTAGACAACTGTACAATAATATTATGAAGTGAAGCTATGATCCTCACAGTTATGAACGCAATTGTTTTTTTTTTTTTTTTTTTGGGGGGGGGGGGGGTGGTGGTGCACTTTAAGCTTGAGCGGACAATAAAAAAAGAACGTTTAAAATTTGTTCTGTCCTTGCCAACAATGAAAATGTTGAGTGATCCCAAAAAATAGGTAGACAAAATGCATGTATTCCTGTATTCCTGTATTCCTTCTGTTCCTATTCCAAGAAGTCCCAGAAGCGTGCACCTTTAGATATTATTGCAACTTTTAAAATTTTAGGGATTGACGTCACAGTTGTAGATAGCAGAAACAAAACAGTGCTAGATCTGTTGGCCTCACACCCATCCACTAAGGCAATAGAGATCAGGGATCTTATCTATGGTATGTTTATCTGGCTTAAGAAAGTTTTTCATTGTACAACTGGCATCACAGAGTCTGTGAGAGAGAAATTTATTTATCGATATCTTTGTCATTTTTTATGAAAGTGATATTGCCATTAAAACCTGTAGTGTAGTAATGATACACCAGGGACAATACCCAGATTTGCTTGTAGTAAAGAAATGGTACAGTGGGTGGTTGAGGTAATTGTGAAATTTATATTAATGGATGAAGTATGTGTGGGGAAGGTTGCATAATTATTGTTTTAAGAAAAGAAATTCCGATATGGTTTTGTTTCCATCTTTCGTTCCACTAAGAGATATTTATTAATAAGCTTTAGTTCAAAAATTGATGACATAATAAACAGTACACACAACTGCAATAAATCACAAAATTGAGAATATCTCCAAAATATTGGTTGGGAGTGGTAATTTACATCAAGTAAGGCACAAAGTGATACCCGCTCAGCTTTTGCCATGGCAACCATTTTCTTTTGCATGTTCACTCTCTTTAAGCTTATACAGAGATGTGGAGCATTTAATGGGTAGCTCATGTGTTTTAAGTCTGACCATCTGCCTATACTTGTCTGTTCAAAATAATTTGGTTCATGTGGTTGCCATGGCAACATCTTAATGGGTGTCAATTTGTGCCTTATCTGATGTACGTTACTGCATGGTGCCAAGTTTGAACAACACGCATCCAATATTTTCGGAGATACTCTCAATTTTGGGATTTATTACGGGCATGCGTGTGTACAGTTTTTTACGTCATCAATTTTTGAACAAAAACTTGAATATCTTGGAAACAAGAGAAGGTATTCCAAAGTAGATAACTCCATTTTTCATAATTTTTAAAGGTCGGTAAATAAGCAAATTTAAAGATATTTTTCACTTCATAGGCACTTTATAAGAAGCCAATCAGTATATATGTACAAACAGCTGAAACCAGAGACTCTAATGCGGATTTGAAGAGTTGTTAAAACTTAAGTCCTGAAAAGTTATTAACTTGTTCACAAGCCTTTTCTGTTTTTATTTTTAAATTAGTAGTAGGATATGAAAACTCTTCTCTTTTCCCAAGTGACGATTGAAAAAATTATTATAATCTCTTCAAAGGTCTTTCAGTTGACAGTTGAATTACTCAGAATCAATTACTTTATTAATAGTCATTGATCATAATTATAATTATGTTATCTTCCGTCATATGTATAATTTTCTCAATTGCCGCTTAAACTAGCCTCCAGCCTAAAGGAACCTACATCAACCTTAAAACGACAGTTTACTGGTGAGTAAAGTTTGCCTGAAGTCCCTTGCAGATACTTGAAGCATGCATGCAATCTTTTGACATTAAACATTACGCTCAGACTTTTATTTATTGTTTTTTTTAACTATCCTGTGACAGATGCCAATGACAAATACATTGTATTGTAAATTTGTTTTTTCTGTGATCAAATCCTTTTGCCCTAGTGTAGGAGTTGAGAAATGAGCACAGTCAAAGTTAATTCAACCAATCAAATGCACTTGTTTACACCCATTGCACACGTTCAGCATCAGAATAATACTGGCTTTTTACAAGCAGTTTTTGTGTGATATCAAAATTAATGGGAACGTTATAAAATAGATAAACTGGACCCTTCTGGCTCGGCTGGTGTGTCGGCTGATAATATGCCCTCAAAATTTCTCCTCTCTTGGCTGTGGACATTATCAGCAGACATACCAGCCACCTGAAGGGATTGATGTATTTACTAAATAACTCACACAGGCCTATTTCGAATTTATCAATTTTGATTAAAGTTAATCCATTTCAATTGGTAATTTTGTCTTTGTTGACATTTAAGCTGGGAAGTTGATTTGTAAGATTGCCTTGCCATTTTGTAATTATTTATCTTAAAAGTAAATATACCTTTTATTTGTTGACAGGAGATGTTTTAGTTAACTTCTAGGTTTTCAAACAATGAATGAACTAAAAAGCACTCGTATTACTGGATTTGAGGTGATCCCTTCCACTTGAATCAAGTGCCAGGCGACTTATTAACCTTGAGCATTCAATCTTTACGGGAAAATCTCAAAGTACCCTGGCCTTGCTTTAGGGACCTTTATATAGCCTGGTCATTACATGTAGTTTGGCAAGGCATTAGTTTGAGATTTTACCACGAAGACCTCACTCGTGATTAAATTTAAGTAGTTATAAATCATTAATTTGCTTTTGGTTTTGAATCCTTTGTTAGAATTTCCTCCTTCAAGAAAATTGCATTCAGGGGTTCTAAAAACAGGCTCAATTCCAGTGAGTAAGAAATAAACATTTTAAATACTCTTAATCCCTATAGATAGACCTTGTACACTATGCTTGGGCAAGAGATTTGGGCAAGCCACATGCAAGCTATTATAAGTGGCATATGTATATGTTGTAGTGCATTTACATGAAGTATTTTGCATCTAAATTATTATAGTCTAGAATGGTCGTTGTCACAATTTTGACACGATTGTTGATTTCCATGAGTGTGTATTGAATATTTACCAGTAACAATTATTCACCAATTTTCACTTGTTTTAGTATAATTAGATGTACATAGTTGATTATAATTGAAAAATGTCAATTTTTTTAATAATTCATTTCTTCGTCTGTCACCTTGACTAAATGGCTTGTGGCCATTTTGAAAAAAAAAACACTTTTAAAGGTGATTATCGTGTAATAATCACCTCAAGTGCAACGAATCAGTGCAGAGAATTTTCAATAATCACCTATGTATACTAAAGTTGGCAATAACCAATTTCATATCCAATAAGTATTCACCAACAGAATAATATTGTTTATTATTAAAAACTGGATCATTGAATAATGCAATTCGAGAGTTTTGATTGGCTAGGCGATCATGGGTTATGAGCCATTTTTTATACCATGATCTACAAACACGGCAAGCATATGGCGTGATTTTTTGGGCCTTTTTATTTTTATTGTAGTCTAGTTTTCTATATTTTGGGGGCGTTTTTAATAAAACAATCATTCCACTCGTGCTTGTTGGATATGAGATGATTATAGCCAATTCGGCGCTACGTGCCTTGTTGGCTGTCTATCATCTCATATCCAACACGCGCTCATGGAATAATTGTTAATTATATTATGAACTGTTTCACTTTTCCAAAGTGGCCGGAAGTTGTTTCTCAGTTTTACAAAATGACTGGCACAATCAGTTTCCTTACAACTAGATCACATGATGTATTAGCTGATAACCGAGATTGAATGCCAGTTACAGTGCTACAAGTTGTGAGATTGAAAATTTAATGCTACTAATAACATTTTTATCAGGATTTTTAGAGGTACACTGACCCTTACCATAATGTAAAACTATTGTTGATGAACATTGCAGCGTTAGTGTTACTGCTCGTTTTGGTTTGATATTAATTTCTAGGGCTATGGTGTTCGTCCCGCGTCAGCAATATACCAGAGGAACTTGAGTTATGACAGTGTACCAAATCCATTGCCATATTACAAAGGTGAGTTTTAACCAAAGGAGACTGGCTGGGTTGAACAACCACCAACCAGTTGATACAGTTGGGCATCAGACTTTTGTTTTAAAGTTCCTGAATTCGGCCAAGTTGTTCTTCAGTCTTTAGGGATTGGAGAATTATCTGGCTACTATTTCAAATGCTCTGATGAAGTAACTCTCTTACCACTGAACTGACCTCTGCTGGCAATGGTGAAAAGCGACAGAATTTTTTAACTATTGTAGATTTTGTCTTCTCTCTCTTTTCCAAACTGGCTTCCTATGACATTGGCCATTAGACAGTAAAATTTGGGTCACTATTGGAGGGAAATGGTTGAGTAACCAAGGAGAAAACTTGGCTATTGTAACTTTACTGTATCTGCTAATGTTTAGACTTTTACAGGGCTATGAACCATCAACCCTATCTTTTTGCATATTTGTCTTACTGTAACAGTATCTTTTCTTGAGGACTATGCTCTTCTATTAAGGACGGTGCCTACTAATTAAAGATATTTTTTCCCCGATGTGTGATTATGCAGGAAAAGGAGATCTTAACAAGTGTTATTGAAATCCAAAAAGAAAATTTGGGCTAACCACGCATTTTTCAAAGATAATTCATGAATAATATTTGTAAAAAGCTTTAAAATACAAAGCAATGTATGAAGTTCTTTCTCAAATTGAAGCTTAATTATCTCTCAAAAATGCATGGTTACCCCTAATTTTCTTTTTGGATGCCAAGAGTACTTACTAAGATGTACGTTCTCCGGATAGTTTTAAACCGCGCAAAAATATCCCTGTAATAGTAAGCATCACCGATAGGAAATCCGAGTATCTCGAGATGCGCAGAACGTATGCGCAGTAACAATAGTAGGCACCGTCCTTAAATTCCCAATAAGTTTGCTTTGACTGCCATAATGCAAACAGGAGAAGAAGGAAAAAATCTACAAATTGATAATGTAGTGGAATTAGATATTGGAGTGGATGTGTAGGAGAGCTCAAGATGCTGATTATGGGAATAGAGCTTTGGATGGCATTTTGTGAAGATTGATGGGAAATCACCTTGATGTTTGCATGAATGAAGGGATTTGTTATAAGTGGAGTAGTCAAAGTCCTCCACAAACTGTTTAAAAGTGCTTTGAGTCTTTGGTTTTATGACATAATGCCCTGCAATATCTTACAAAATTAGTTGTAAATTATTTAATGATTCGTTGATGGTATGTTCCCTTGCCATTGGTAGTCAGAGATAATTCAAAGTTAGCTTAAGAGTTCTTAACACAGGATTATGTAAAACATATGCATCTTTACAATGTATGTTTTCAGACATGGATTCAAAGCTTCTCCGAAGGTCTGGGACGTACGACACAGTTCCAAGATCAAGGGAATCGTCTTTGGTAAACTGACATGTTTATTTGAAATAATTTATAGTTATTGCTTGTTTAAAGACAGCATATATTATAAATTCGGCTGAACTATTTAAAGCAAAATGCCCCCATATGGGTCAACTACCAAGACAATACAATGTTTTATTATTATGAATTGCATGGTTTTAGCCAAAGATCAAGGGTGGCTTTTCCCTTGCAACCCGAGCAAAAGCACAAGAAATTATGCAACATAAATGGAGTCATTAACTTATTGCTATTGAATTGAATGTATATATGAAGTGCAGCTGTTATACACTGTAAATGAAAGATAGAGGTGATCGTTGCACTTATGTGGACAATATATAAGCTATTGTCTCTTATAATTCAGAAGGCTTTAAAGGGATTCAAACCCAATGCAATGCTCAACCAACTGAGCTATGAAGCCACTCAGTTGGGAGCAGGTCAATTTGTTGGGCTCATGTGTTGTTGTGAAAGGACTGATGAATGAAATAAATGTACCGGTATATTATATTTGAAGTGTGGGTTGTACATGAAAGAGAGAAGTGATCCTTGCTCTAGACTTAAAGGAAGAGAGAAACACACACTGTGCATTTTTACCTTCCGACACACTCATCCAAAAAATTGGTTTTTTGCCCTAAGCGGGACTCGAACCCACCTCTCACTGGTTACTAGTCGGGCATGCTAAACCATTACACCCTCAGAGCCGCCACACAGGTTATTTAGACGATTAATGAGGTGATTTGTAGTTAGCGGCATGGGGATCCCTAGGGCACAACGTTTTCTTCACTTGAGTGTGTATCTTCACCTCTATCACCCCAGGTAGGGCTTACAACAAATGAAAGTCAGAAATTTGGAGGCAATGAAAGGCTATTGTCTGTTGTTCCAACATAAGATACTAATAATCAAGGTGATACTGAGGGCGCATTCTTTCGGGACTATTCCACAATTACCGGCTGTTCGGAGTATTCCCTGTTCCGGAATAGTCCCAAAAGAAGGTGCCCTGAGTTTGCCTATGTCTCTAGCAAAAACCAGCCCAGAGTTTATCACCAACGATCTCATCCATGTGGATTTATGGCTCTGAAAATGTGTTTATCGAAGTGGCTCTATTATGTGTTTATTGAAGTGTTAATGGGTTTGGATTAAGGAAACTGATCTTTTTTGTTCTTTTATAGAGTCAACCCAGTTATGACACAGTGCCTCCCCCAAAAGGTTCGTTGGCAGCTGTGAATGTCTTTCCTGTCTAAGTACAATGTTTTTTTTTCAGTAAGATTTATTGTTTACCTTGGTGTTCCCATGGCAATATCAGGTTCACGTACAAGGTCAATTTGGGTGTCAAACCCACAGCTAGCCTGCAGAATCTAACCAGAACATTTGCTGAATTAAAGTAGGGTTATTTTATTATTTTCTCTTTTTTAGAAGCAACTTCACCATCATTTCCTGTTGATTGGACAATATATGACGAGGCAAAAGACACGTGTAGATCTTCTAATAACAAACAGTCATCAGTCAGTGTCGAAGGCTATGCACTTCTTGGGCCTGCTGAGGAGCCTTCCACAGGGCCACCACGTCTACTTACCCCGGAGGATATCCAAGGAGGATATGCTCTCCTTGGTTATCCTGTAAAAGATGCAGGTGTCTCACGTCCTGACAGCACTTATGCCCTTGTTAGACCACCAGGAGAGAGTTCTGTTCCTTCTAGAAATCTTACCCCTCCACAGTCTGCATTTGATGATTACTCTAGAGTTGGAGTCCCAATTGGAGAAGGCGGTGAACCTACCCCAATGCCTACTGCCAAGCCACAGTGTCCAGTATGGCCTGGAAGCGGTACCTATGATGAGGCCAATAAAGAGTCTGAAAACTTTAATCATGTAAAAAAATTTCCTGGTACCCAGACAACGAATGAAGAAGGAGGTGAACGAATTCCCAGATCAGGTATTTATTCACAAAACGAAGAAATTCTTGCTAGGTTTTTGCATCGAAGAGACCCAAATTTCAAGTTGAAGCAACGGTATTTCTTAACTCAGTATTTGCCTTTTTCAATCTTTTTCTTTTTTGTAAAAAGATGTGGCCGGTGGAGAGAATTCAAGTTACTTCTTCGTTGAACAGCCTCGCAAAACACAAAGCTCTCAGCCTCAGCTTGAAACTTATGACTTTGTGCAACCACAGCCACGACCTGTCTCTTCACCACGACCGAGTGTCTATGAAGTTCCACCATCACTGACACTGCGCGGTAAAGGCAATGGCCAAGAGGGCTCTGATACCACACCGTCCAGGTCTTCACTTGGTCAATCGTCCGACTTTTATGAAAATACCAGTATTTTGACACCCCAGCGAGAAAGTCTGCGAAGATCTGACTACGATTTAGTTTCTTTTCCAGCACGGAAGGCTACCCTTGAAGCACCGTCATACGATGTTGTCCCCGGTTCAAGTCAAGCAACGCAGGTAAAGTGCCCTGGCATGGTTATTATAATGGCCGAAGCTACTCCGATACTGTTACTGGGGTCCCGAGCCATATTACCACTATACTGCTGCTGGGGTCACTGAAACTATTTAAACCCAACAACATCTCATGCCACTGGAAGGAAAAAGAGGCCAACCTCGTGGTCAGTGACAGCGCGAGAAGAATCTTAAGCACATTTTAATGTATCGTATACGCTGTTGTAACCACTTCATCTTGGCTCACGTCATATACAATGTGTTTTAGTAGTGAGGGAGGGAAGGAGGGAGGGAGGGAGTGAGTGAAAGAGTGAGTGAGTGAGTGAGAGAGTGAGAGAGGGAGGGAGGGAGGGAGGGAGGGAGGGAGTGAGGGAGGGATGTAGGGAGGGAATGAGTGAGTGAGTGAGAGAGAGGGGGAGGGAAGGAATGAATGAGTGGGAGGGAAGGAGGGAGGGAATGAGTGAGTGAGGGAGGGAGGGAATGAGTGAGTGAGTGAGGGAGGGAGGGAGGGAATGAGTGAGTGAGGGAGGGAGGGAAGGAGTCTTTATTTCACAAGGGTAAACATTTTTAGTCATGGATTTCCGCCGACCCGACGGCTTAATTAGTCGAAGTCGTAGTGTTAACTAAACCATACCAATACTCTGGGTCTGAAAATAACTGACGAGACAGTGCTTCCTTTGTTATGACGTAGGTCTGTAGATGGTTAGTTTTCAAGTCTTCTCGGGGGAGAAACCGTACGCCTCGTCTTAGAAGCGTTGTTCGTTTAGGGACGTTTAAAAACAACCTTGGGCCCGTTTCTCGAAAGTCCCGAAAACTTTTCGGGCCCGAAAAGCCATCTGTGAAATTGCCAACTGCTTGTTTTGGAAAGCCGATCTCTTAACATGTTTTAAGGTAAATGCTTTCCGCTCTTGAGTTACAAAGGGAATTGTGACACCCGAAAATGGCCCGTAAAGTTTCGGGACTTTCGAGAAACGGGCCCCTGGACACTATTCGCAGTGGTATGGGGTTCGTTCTTCGAAAGTCCTGGAACTTTTCGTGTTTCACATTTACCTGTGTATCGTAAGAGGTAATTGTCATCAATTTTCATAATCGTTTTACTTTTAGTAGTCTTGAAAACATAACAAAAGGCTAAGGGGATAGCAGTTCCAAAAATGGGTTTTCCGGCCGTAAATGTTGTTGGGACTTTTGAGAAACGGCCCCCTGGGGTCTGTTTCTCGAAAGTCCCGATAACTTTTCGGGCCCGAAAAGCCATTTGTAAAACTGTCAACCGCTTGTTTTGGAAAGCCGATCTTTTGACATGTTTTCAAGGTAAGAAAAAGAAAAATGACTTTGAAGTTTGACGACATAAATCCTCTCCGTTCTTGAGATACAAAGGGAACTGTGACACCCGAAAATGGCCCGTAAAGTTTCGGGACTTTCGAGAAACGGGCCCCAGGCCCCTCACGTTATCAGTGGGGAGTTCGCTAGCCTGCATGACAGGCGCTTTATGAGCCAAGCGGGGCGAACGCGATATTTCGCGC
>NC_090877.1:33188885-33191385 GCF_036669935.1 Montipora foliosa | reverse complement strand
GCGGATGTTGCGCTTGAGGAAATTAAAAGATCGCCCACACTTGAAGAAGCCAACCAAGATCCGTTTAGTGTTCGTCCGTTTGTAGAAAACGCAGAAGTTTCTGCGAAGGACGACAGTCTCAAGTCAAGCGACTTTGTTGCATTGCACAAACGTCTTTCTCCATTTTCGTCGCGAGAGGACATCTCCACCTGCGTGAATGCGTCTCAAAACGAACGCGAAGAGCCGGATGGCGCAGAGACTGACAGCGAGGTTACGCCATCGCCATTAATTTACGAGAACGTTTTGTTTAAACGAAGCGACACGACGGAAAATGACGCAAAGAAAATATCATCGGAAGGCGAAAGCGATGATGCGCGAGATGCGTCTGTGGGAAGGCCCGAGTCTTACCGATTGAGCACGTTGTCAGTGGATAGTCCCATGGACGAGATAGAAGAATGGGAAAAGGTATCATAATTAGTAGACTGTAGTTGTAGAGAATTAATGATAGTGAGTGAGGATACAAGGGAAAAATCCGATTGACGACCTTCCGATTACCAGTTAGCTATGGGATGCTCTACGTCCGAGATACAGGAAATTGTTGGGAGTTTGGGGGATTAAACTGGGTTTGGATACTATTGCGTCCGGCTTACTGCTTGGGCAGGGAAGTTCAAAGGTGGCATTTTCGCATTTGTTTTTTAAGGAGATTCCTAGCCAGGGTAATGAATGAATAGATGTTGTCAATCGATAACGACTCCGACATATTCGGATTGTACTTGTGTTTGCCGAAATCCCATGGTTACTTTTACAAATTTGACAAAAGAGAGAAATGATCCTCTCACTTTTATGGACAATTTAAGCAATTGTCTCTTACAGACACCTGAATTTTTCAGGTGGCTCCAAAGGAATTCGAATACTTGACCTCTGCGATGACGGTTCAATGCTCTATCTCTCTTTCGTGTATAGCCCGCACTTCAAATAAAACAAGGAAAGGAAAGGAACTTTATTTAAGTGTTTAGTCTTCTCGCACTGGATCGCTAATTGGGGACATGGTAAACTGAAAAGAACAAATTAACGCAAATCAAATCAAATGTTGGTTTTTGAGGAGAGGGGAAAACCGGAGTACCCGGAGAAAAACCTCTCAGTGCAGAGTAGAGAACCAACAAACTCAACCCGCATATGACGCCGAGTCTGGGAGTCGAACCCGGTGGAGGGGTTTTGGCAGGAAAAATATTTTTCCTGCCAAAACCCCTCCACTCCCCCACCCACTCGGTAGTTATATCGTTCTCCCCAGTTCGCGTTCGCTTTTTAAAACAAAGATGGTGAAAGTTTGTGCTCGATCCCGACGATCAAACGGAAAAATAGGGGACTGTGAACAGTCTACCTTTACTAGAAAATCGTGTTTCGTCTGACGCGATTCGTACATTGTGGATTGTGGTCGTAGATTAATAACGTGGCACCGACCTTTCTGCTTTCAGATTGAAGCATTCCTATCGTCCATTGGTCAAATTGAGGTACCACAGACTTTAGAGGAACAGATAACACAAGCAGGTGTGTTTGCACTAGATTATGTCATGACCAGTGTCACGATTGTCATGATAAGAGCACGGGTTCCTTGCGATCATACTAGGCTGCATAGGGCAAGGCCGAAAGACGACCGTGGACGACGGCAACAAAAATATAACTTAGCTACATGTTATTGCCATAATTTGGTAATTATTCCGTGTCGTTCTGCATGAAAGTGTATTCCAACTTTCCAGAAGTAAAGTTGGTATGAATGGTGTGGATCATTTTGGAAACAAACTGAAAATTCATCTTCGTGGGCTTACGTACTCCGCGTAAGCTCAAATTTTATCCTTTAAGCCTGGTTTTCACTTGCGATGCAAGCACAAGAGCAAGCACAACCGCAAGCATAAGAGAGCTTTTTGACCGTGAAAACGGAGTTAACGCAAAGTATGTGCGCAAGTACAAGCACAACAAGCACAAGGATCAAAAGTTTTCCTTTATCTTGTGCTTGCGTTTATGCTTGCGTTAATTCGCTTGCGTTGTGTGAAAATTTCACTCGTTCGAGATTCCCCGCGTCCGAGCAATTGAACAGAATGGCGGATGCCGTGGTTGATTTTGATGCTTACGTTGACGTTGGTTTTCACTAGTAGAAAAGAGCTCATTTCCCGGAGAACCAGACTGAAGTTCAAACATGGTCATCGTGACGTTAAGGGGGACGGTGACGTCTTTAAAAAGTCGAGACTAAAGAGGCGATGCTGAGGCACTCTCTATTCTCGGGTTTCACATGACGTCACGGCGGCCATGTTGGTGTCCCGACCCTTAATCCTCCGGGAATTGAACTCTATTGTTATGCAAAACGTTCTCTTGTGTTTTGTGTGAAAATCACGGCTGTTGATCACGTGAGTGAAACCCAAGAATTCGCAATAGAGTTTGACAGACGAGGGGGCACACCACCCTTGTGTGTATTGATTCACGCTCGTCTGAATAACGTCTTTTAAGCCCTATTAAAATGCATCAG
>NC_090877.1:33178885-33183885 GCF_036669935.1 Montipora foliosa | reverse complement strand
GGTATTTCACTCTCCTTTTTTTTTTTCCGTGGCCGAGGTTGTGCTGTGAAGTGAAGTCTTTATTTTATGAGCGTGACACGTAAAAACCAAAGGCTAGTGAATTTGTAGCCCTCAATCAGACCAGACCACAACACTGAGAATCCCGTGCCTTTCTCTTTTTGATCAGTGTGTGGGATCTTTAACGTCCCACATAGTTTTATGTACAAGGTTTGAGAGAATGGCCTTACGGTTCATAGTTCTTATATCCGAGAAGACTTAAAAAGTCTAACCATTTTCGGATGTAATTACTAAAGGCAGCATTTTCTCCTCATTTATTTCTAAGACCCTTAGTGTTGGTCTGGCCGGAGTAAATAATACTAATAAACAAATTTTAAAAGCAGTACGTTAAACTACAGTATTAACAAAATTAATTTTACATCCCCAAACATAATTGCCCAATGATTTGTAAGGCACTCCTTTGGAAGACAGGTATAGTCTCGGCGTTTACAGCAGGTATTGGGAAACTATTCCATAACGGGATAATACGAGGAAAGAAGGAAAATGTATGTGCATTATTGTAAGCAAGGGTGTGTCTAAACTTGAAGGGATCATGGTTGGAGCGAGTGGCACCATAGGCTTAAGTCTCATTTACAATAGCAAGTTTTCCTTGAGAAATCCACTTGTCAAGGAAAACTTGCCGACTGTACACACACGCAAGTTTTCCTTGAAAAGTTTTTCCTTGACAAGTTTTCCTTGACAAGTGCACTTGCAAAGTAATTTACACTAGCAAATATCGTCCTTGACAAGTGTCCTTGTTAAGGAAAAACTTGTCATATTTTCCGCTTACACTGCCAAGGAAAACTTGCTAGTGTAAATGAGGCTTAAGTTCACAGATGATGGGAATGTTAGGTGGGTGAGCTTGTGTACAGGTTTTAAGTTCATAGTTGCAGCACTAAGGTGACGACGAACTTCAAGGGTGTCTCAACAGAGCGACTGCTGCCTAGAAGTGAAACCAGAGAAACTTGGGTAATTTTAAGTTTCTCTGTTGTGAAAGCTTCGGTATTCTCTTGTGAGGTAATATCTTGACCTTCGTCTGAAGTCGAATTTGAGCGTTTCCGTTGTCATTGCAGACCAGTTTAAGTTTATCGTGTGAACCTTGCAATTTTTCAGGAACTTAGATCATTTAGATTGATACCTTAGTACTGTTTTTCAGCAGGTGGCCAAAAAAGCAGCCAAAGAAAGGGCTTGCAAGAAGTGGAAACATGAGTCGACAGTGCTGATAAAAGGCAGCGTCAATTACACAACTCTCGTGAGTAACCTTAATAAAAACTAACATTTGGACTCCATACAAGTAGAACACCACCGCGGAAGTTTTCGTAGCGGCTGATGGTGACATAATTTCAACCTGACGACGAGGCCTAGGACTGGGACTGGATTCCAGGTCCGCACTTAAAGTTTAGTCTGAGAGCAATCCGAGGACTGGTATTTCAAGGGACAGCTTCACGGTTTTGGGCATGTCCAAGCTTTAGCGCTAGCAGTTGTAAAGTTTACGGTTTCTTACTGAACCAGATGATGTTAATTAAACACAGAGAGTATAAAAGCAAATACACTGAATAACTAAGGCCCAAATTTGGTGGAAGACACTGCGGGTTTACACAGAAAATATCGAATTTAGTTTTGATATCGAATTTATTGTACCGGTCGAAAATTTATTCTACGCACGAGTTTGTCGTAACGCACGAGTAATCTATTCGCGTGCAGTAGGTTCATAACACAAAGGAAATTGATTACAAAAGAAATTCCAATGAGTAATCCATTACTATGAGATTGTTCCGTTTCCTGCATCAGTGCTTTCGATTGTTTCAATAACAATGGAATTAAATGGGCTGACGTGACAGTTTGCCCATGCGCAGAGACGTGAAACTCTCCCTTTAACGCCAGGAATTAAAATCGAATCAAGTCCAAAATGATGACTTTTGAGAAGTGGTGAGAAGGGGTGCGTTATTTTCAAAGCCAGCACTTAAATTTACAATCTAATACATATTTCATAAATCAGGCGTGCAACTTTTGAGAACATCGGTTCGGTCTTGATTGGTCAAGTCTTTACCCAGTCCTTGGTCTTGGAAGGATTTGTTCCGGGTCGTTTCCTTCTCTAGTTTCCACACATATCCATCCAAGCTCCATCTTTTTTGTTTTTAAAGTAGGTGAGAGTGCTCAATACTTGAAAGGTAGCCTAAATTTCCGCCGTCTCTTAATTCTGATCACTTTCTCTCCGAAGTGCGAGGGAGCTGACAGTAACAGTTAAAAAATACTTAGCAATATAACGGTGGTAGTGTCACTCAAGACAACGTACAAAGGAAAACCGATCACTTCCTGTTGCCGTCCTCATTCTAAGGACGTCGCGTGCTTATGCTCCCTTATAACGACGACGACGACAGCAGCAGCGGTGACGCCTTTAAAAACTAGGTTTTGATAAGCAAAGAAAGCGTGGTGCTCTCGTGTTGTAGTACATTTCTTTCCCTTCCTCTGCAAAACAATCTAGAGTTGCCACGTTTTGGTGACAAGGTGAGAATAAAAACGCCATTCCCTTTTTCTCTATTTTTCAGTGGCGTTCCTAACAATTCAGGTTACATCAAAATTTGGTTTTATTAAACTGGCGTCTCGTCGTTCTGACGAAGGGCTAACGCTTGAAACGTGAGCTCACAAATCTTCAGTGTTTCGGTGGTTTGTCGAAGTACCAATTCGTTTGATAATTTAAAGCCAGATTTTCTTGTTCTACTCCCAACCACGCAGCACACAGTCTTTTTAGAATTCCTTCATTTGTCAGTTGCACTTACGTTCAAAAAATGATGCAAATGATTAGATGCAAGCCCAATGTTGATATCCAATACGAAGTGTCCCTTGAAGTCTAAGCATTTCCAGCTCCAAAATCCCCACCGGAGATGGTGCTAGAAAGTATCCTGCGAGCAGCTGGTTTCTCCTACGCTTCCCGAGAGAGAAACCAATGCGAGCAAACCGTTTGATTTTCCATTGAGCATGTGCGAAATACGTCACAGCTCACGTGATGTATTTGACGTCAATTCGTCTTATTTCGCGGGAAATCACTACACAGCAGGCTCGTCCAAACGCAGCAGTTACGTAGCTGAACGCACGCGCAAGCGCCAAAACAAGTTTACTAACTCGTTTTACCGGTTTAAATTTATTTTATTCGTCCTTGGCGCTGGACGGCGGCACACTCAAAGAGACTAACGGTTTGCTCGCAGTGGTTTCTCTCTCGGGAAGCGAAGGAGAAACCAATGCTCGCAGGGTAGCAGAAGCCAGAACGAGGCCTAAATTGTGTATTGACATATTTCTAACTTTTTCAGTACCTTGGGTCTCATGCGGTCAAGACCATCACTGGATTAGAGTCTACGATCGACGCTTGCCGGAAAATGAGGGTAAACTTACTGCAATTGCTGTGGAATTTCCTTGAGTGATAGTATCCAGGTGATCTGGTGACGTAATTGGAGGACAGGGAAGAACCGACGAGATCTAACTTCGCCTCTGCCATGTTGAATTCGAAAATAACATGCAAGGCCGCGCGCGGTTGTGGGATACGGGTTAAAATGTTTCTCCCCAGTCCTCCGAATTATGTCACCAGATCACTGGATGTTGCTGAGCTGACATTTGCATTATTTTATTCAGCTATCCACAGAAAAGCTACAAAAGATTCCATCGGTGATTTTGTCAGTGTCCGTAAGAGGAATCAAGTTTATCGATGCTAGGTCCAAGGTATGTTTAGTTCGTTAGGGTATTGCAGGTTCGCAGGATCTGTAAAGTATATAAATTTATTATATACCCAGCAGAATATCGCGTTTCTGATTGGTCAATCACGAATGCCAAAATAGGTTATAGAGTGCAATACGGAGGTTGCTATGGAAACACAGCGATGAAGTAATTTTGTTGAGTATATAATAAATTAACAAACTTCAAAAACATTACTCGTGCCATAAATCACGAAATGCTCTCGCGTTCATGCGATTTCCTATTTATGTAACACTGCTGATTGTTTTTTTCCCTTCTTATTAGATTATGGTCAGCAACCATGACATGAGAAACATATCCTACATCACTCAGGACCCAGAGGACAGAAGAGTGTTCCCTTACATAGCAAAGGATGCCAAAACCGACAAGCATTATTGCCACGTGTTCAAAATGGATTCCAGTGTAAGTCCTAATCGTTTAATGTTGCTTACTGGGCGTTTACCATGCGAATAAAAGTTTTGAAAACGTTCCATTCGAAGTCAAATGGTCTCAGATGGCACGATGTTTCGGTTCTGTCCAACCGGGAAATTTAGGACTCAATGTCCGCGTTCCATTACGAGCAAGTCTGCTTGGCACATTCCTTTGGCTCGAAAATTATCAAAACGCGAGATGGCCTGGGTTTCTGCAACCGGAATGTATCATGCCATCCCAAAATTGGAAATGTAGTTCAGAAAATCCAGTTGGAACGGAATGCTCGTAATAGCAGGGATTTCCCTGTTATGGTATTCTGCAAATCCAGAGTTTCTCTAAAAGAGGGGATTCAAATCAAATGGTGGCTTAATCAGTATTCTTCACACCCTAAAGAACGACACAGCTTCAACAAGAGCTTAGCAACAAGTTTAGCGGTGGTTGACTTAAGTCCGCGGCTACAACGAGCGATTTTTGTCTCGCGCTGGTGATGCGATTTTTTCAATACTATGATCGCGTATCCGCGAGCGACCGAGGCTGAAAAATTAACACGTTGAGCCACCCTTGAACTGGCAGACGCGACAGCGTGAAAAAATTGCAAGAAAAACAGTCGGCAGAGCCGAGTGAAAATTTCGCCGGACCTAAAATCGCGAGAGTAAGTTGACCCGTGTAGAGCCCACCGCAACTTGTTTGTCCGTAGCTGTGCAACGCGACTAAGAGAGTATTTAGCCAATGAAAGTGAAAGTAAGGGAAGGTCTGTTTATAGTGCCCAGGTCTCTTGAATTATGCGATTCGCGCGGCCTTCAATT
>NC_090877.1:33172380-33178785 GCF_036669935.1 Montipora foliosa | reverse complement strand
CCTCGCCGGCTCACCTTCGGTTTATGAGATTGCTCCACCCCCACGGAATGTATCAGTGGTGAGTACTGAGTCTAGTGTGTCTAGTAGACTATTGTTATACCTGTTTGGCGAAGAGAGTTTCTACGGTGCAGACAAGTTGGAGATGGAAAAAACAAGTTACCTGAGTGGTCGTACGTATTCATTACTCTTTAGCATCGTAGTCCAGACATTTTTTGCAATAACAAGCGGGTTCTCGACCACACAGCTGTCCTCATCACGAACGTGCTAAAACTACATAAATAGCCCCACCAATTGTGAAAATGTTTCGTACATTTTGGCACATCACTCCAGTTTTTTTGGTTCATTTAGAAACCAAACGCATGAGGATCCTCTTAGTCTTTTTTCAATTAATAGAGACTTTAAGATCTACGATCCGGTCGTCAAAAAGAACGCTAAAAAACAATATTTTGCGGTACTCGTTACAATAGGGAGCTTAAGCAAGGCTACAAGAACGCCACATAACAATAGCTTTAATGAGCAAAAACAACAGCTCTGCGCGCCCTGCACGTGCGTTTTACATTTTAATACATTTCTTTGCCGTTCTCGTCTTGACAACGACGTGAAATGATCAAATTTGAGGTCATGTGGAGGACGAGAGCACCTCAGTGACGATGAATTTTCAAATTCTCTCTAAATGTCCATACCCTTCTCACCAGTTTTATTCTTGGAATGTGCTCATTCTTTCCAAGCCGAGGCAACTTAGAGTAATCGCAAAATTATTACAGTAACGGGAAACAAGATTTTTTAGACCACGTTCTCGTAGCCGTGGTCGTCGTAGAGGTTACAGGGACCTTAAGATCTACGACGGCGACGTCGACGTCGACGAAAACGTCACCTCAAAATAGAACTTTGCTCTAGTAAAAGTCTTTCTCGATCATTCCATCTCGTTCACGTCGTACAATGTGCGCGACGATCCAAAAATAAATATGGTACGAGCGGTTTTCAGACTGAAAATAGAGAATGAAAGATTCTCTGTTGCATGCTCACGTTGTCGTCAAAAACCTAAAATTTAGTGATTTCATGTCGTCGTCATGCAGAGAACCGCAAAAATATGAGCTAAAATCCGTGCTGCACGTGCAGCACGATTATTTATTCTCTTGTAACCAATGTTATAATCCATCAAATATTGTCGCTCGCGCACGATTGGTCTAAACGCGTTCACGTGGGCGAATATTCCCCAGCTAAAACTGGGGAATATCCGAGGATATTCCCCAATGATATTCCCCAATTTTTAAAACCGACTTCAAGGATTCAAGTCTCACATTAAAATTAATGTTAGGCAGGATGGCAGAACGGTTTGCTTTCGTAACAGAAGAAGAGATAAAACCTGCTGGTCGATAGAGCGGTACAAGAAAACACTAAAAAATCCACTTCATACGCCGTTAACGTTTTTGACGGTAAGCTGTTTGTAAATCGTATCCGCCACTTGTATTCACACAATTAATTGTTGTACTTTTTCCCCAAGCATATTCTTTTAACTGAAGCGAAGTCTGTTCGAAACTTTGACGTGTTGACATATGACGGACTGGCAGATGCCGCTTGTTGCGAAAAATATTTGAAGGATAATAAACACAATAGTCCTCGAAGCTCACAGTTTTCCACGAGCTTCGCTCTCGGAAAACTGTTCGCTTCTCGGAACAGATAATGTCCTCGGACAAATATCCGAGCATATTTTCGCGCCAAATGAAGGCTATTGTTTATATATCATTGTTTTGTGGCGTTTTCGTCGACGTCGTCGTCGTAGATTTTAAGCTCCCTTACGAAACGAGGACGACGACGGCTACGAGGACTTCATTTGAAAATACAAGCTCGCGTTATTCATAGCACTACGAAACTATTTCATGTCGTTTCGCGTTAAAAATGTGTAGTAACTGTCGAGGAATTAAACTGGTATGAGAGAGTTGGAAGCGTAGACAGAGAACTGAAAATTCATCGTCATGTGCTAACGTCCTCCACAGTACCTTGAATTTGGTTATTTCACGTCGTCATTTAGGAGATGATAGCAAAGAAAATGTACCAAAATGTAAAACGCACGTGCAGAGCGTGCAGAGCCATTGTTTTTGCTCACTAAACCTGTTGTTTTGTAGCGTCGTCGTTGCCGTCGGCGTCGTCGTTTCGTAAGCTCCCTAAAGTCCCTATTAACGACGTCAAATCACCAAATGTGAAGTTTTGACGACAACGCGAGCGTACGAATGTGAATCTTACATTTTCTATGTTTACTCGGAAACCGCTCTTATCGTTGTATTATTAGGATACTTCGTCTACATTGTACGACGTGAACGAGATGGAATTAATCGCGATAAGACTTACGATAGTCCAAGATCTTAAAGTTCCTAATGTGTGAAACGCTGTTGTTACCTTAATTTGTTTAGGCGGCTCCCCCGCGTCCACCTAGGCAATCTGAACCAGCCTTGCGATCTCAAGCAGACGTGCAGTGGATTGAAAAAGAACAAGCACAACCACAGGCGCCACGAGAAGACAAAATGATTATTCTGAGTGGCCTGCACCTGGTATGGTAAGAGAACCTGTGTCCCCAGTGAAGTCTCCCAAAGCAGACCCTTATGAACAGGTGCGCATTGAGGGCCCTGACAAGAAGGTGCCAAATACCATAGACTGGGAGAGAGTGAGACAGGTGGGTACACAGCGTTATGGTGGAGAATACTGCACGTTATCTCCATCCTCAGTAGGACCCAATCAAACATTCAACAGAGAAAGCATTACATCAAGCGAGAGATCCAGCATAACCGAACCGGTCATGACACCGCCATTCTCTCCACCGTCGCCAAGCACTGCTGGGGCCTCCGTTTTTGAAGCACTGGGATCTTTGCAATCTTCCGACATGCCGGCAATTCCAGAGACTGATAAAGATGTCGAGGATCAAATTCGGCTGGCGAAAAACGAAAAGCTCCGATTCCGAAACCTCGAAAACGTAATTCGCTGAAAGCGGGCATGCCAAAGGTATTACCGCGAAGCGACAGCTTGAATGACAAAGAAGCGGATGTTGCGCTTGAGGAAATTAAAAGATCGCCCACACTTGAAGAAGCCAACCAAGATCCGTTTAGTGTTCGTCCGTTTGTAGAAAACGCAGAAGTTTCTGCGAAGGACGACAGTCTCAAGTCAAGCGACTTTGTTGCATTGCACAAACGTCTTTCTCCATTTTCGTCGCGAGAGGACATCTCCACCTGCGTGAATGCGTCTCAAAACGAACGCGAAGAGCCGGATGGCGCAGAGACTGACAGCGAGGTTACGCCATCGCCATTAATTTACGAGAACGTTTTGTTTAAACGAAGCGACACGACGGAAAATGACGCAAAGAAAATATCATCGGAAGGCGAAAGCGATGATGCGCGAGATGCGTCTGTGGGAAGGCCCGAGTCTTACCGATTGAGCACGTTGTCAGTGGATAGTCCCATGGACGAGATAGAAGAATGGGAAAAGGTATCATAATTAGTAGACTGTAGTTGTAGAGAATTAATGATAGTGAGTGAGGATACAAGGGAAAAATCCGATTGACGACCTTCCGATTACCAGTTAGCTATGGGATGCTCTACGTCCGAGATACAGGAAATTGTTGGGAGTTTGGGGGATTAAACTGGGTTTGCATACTATTGCGTCCGGCCTACTGCTTGAGCAGGGAAGTTCAAAGGTGGCATTTTTCGCATTTGTTTTTTAAGGAGATTCCTAGCCAGGGTAATGAATGAATAGATGTTGTCAATCGATAACGACTCCGACATATTCGGATTGTACTTGTGTTTTGCCGAAATCCCATGGTTACTTTTACAAATTTGACAAAAGAGAGAAATGATCCTCTCACTTTTATGGACAATTTAAGCAATTGTCTCTTACAGACACCTGAATTTTTCAGGTGGCTCCAAAGGAATTCGAATACTTGACCTCTGCGATGACGGTTCAATGCTCTATCTCTCTTTCGTGTATAGCCCGCACTTCAAATAAAACAAGGAAAGGAAAGGAACTTTATTTAAGTGTTTAGTCTTCTCGCACTGGATCGCTAATTGGGGACATGGTAAACTGAAAAGAACAAATTAACGCAAATCAAATCAAATGTTGGTTTTTGAGGAGAGGGGAAAACCGGAGTACCCGGAGAAAAACCTCTCAGTGCAGAGTAGAGAACCAACAAACTCAACCCGCATATGACGCCGAGTCTGGGAGTCGAACCCGGTGGAGGGGTTTTGGCAGGAAAAATATTTTTCCTGCCAAAACCCCTCCACTCCCCCCACCCACTCGGTAGTTATATCGTTCTCCCCAGTTTCGCGTTCGCTTTTTAAAACAAAGATGGTGAAAGTTTGTGCTCGATCCCGACGATCAAACGGAAAAAATAGGGGACTGTGAACAGTCTACCTTTACTAGAAAATCGTGTTTCGTCTGACGCGATTCGTACATTGTGGATTGTGGTCGTAGATTAATAACGTGGCACCGACCTTTCTGCTTTCAGATTGAAGCATTCCTATCGTCCATTGGTCAAATTGAGGTACCACAGACTTTAGAGGAACAGATAACACAAGCAGGTGTGTTTGCACTAGATTATGTCATGACCAGTGTCACGATTGTCATGATAAGAGCACGGGTTCCTTGCGATCATACTAGGCTGCATAGGGCAAGGCCGAAAGACGACCGTGGACGACGGCAACAAAAATATACTTAGCTACATGTTATTGCCATAATTTGGTAATTATTCCGTGTCGTTCTGCATGAAAGTGTATTCCAACTTTCCAGAAGTAAAGTTGGTATGAATGGTGTGGATCATTTTGGAAACAAACTGAAAATTCATCTTCGTGGGCTTACGTACTCCGCGTAAGCTCAAATTTTATCCTTTAAGCCTGGTTTCACTTGCGATGCAAGCACAAGAGCAAGCACAACCGCAAGCATAAGAGAGCTTTTGACCGTGAAAACGGAGTTAACGCAAAGTATGTGCGCAAGTACAAGCACAACAAGCACAAGGATCAAAAGTTTTCCTTTATCTTGTGCTTGCGTTTATGCTTGCGTTAATTCGCTTGCGTTGTGTGAAAATTTCACTCGTTCGAGATTCCCCGCGTCCGAGCAATTGAACAGAATGGCGGATGCCGTGGTTGATTTTGATGCTTACGTTGACGTTGGTTTTCACTAGTAGAAAAGAGCTCATTTCCCGGAGAACCAGACTGAAGTTCAAACATGGTCATCGTGACGTTAAGGGGGACGGTGACGTCTTTAAAAAGTCGAGACTAAAGAGGCGATGCTGAGGCACTCTCTATTCTCGGGTTTCACATGACGTCACGGCGGCCATGTTGGTGTCCCGACCCTTAATCCTCCGGGAATTGAACTCTATTGTTATGCAAAACGTTCTCTTGTGTTTTGTGTGAAAATCACGGCTGTTGATCACGTGAGTGAAACCCAAGAATTCGCAATAGAGTTTGACAGACGAGGGGGCACACCACCCTTGTGTGTATTGATTCACGCTCGTCTGAATAACGTCTTTTAAGCCCTATTAAAATGCATCAGATACAGCTAGTGGAATATTTCGGCTTAGGAATATTGAGTCATCTGAAATTTCCCTTGTTTCCAGATCATCTATGATCTTATGACAACTGGGCTTAGTAACAGAGGAAATTACACATCTGGCCCGGGTTGCTGGAAGCATGGTGACCGCTAACCAGCGTTAAATACCATGGAAACGTATAGGTTTTGATACCTCTCAACCTACGGTTAGCGCTAACCAGGCTTCGAGCAACCAGCCCCAGAGATTATTTTATAGTATAGTAGAAGCACCCTCAATGGCGCTTCTAAATGCGTTATAGGTTTAATTAGTGGGAAGTTTCGCCATAAAAGATATGTCTAAGAACAAGGGACTCCTAAAATTTGCAATGTTCTAAAATCATCTTTCACCGTGTGACAGTTTGGCTTAGTTAAAGTGGGCGTGACATGGCTGTGCGAGTTGTTGTTGTTTTAATTAGCGTGACTACGCATGTTGTGTTACAGGTATGGCAGACTCTGTACCCGGTTGGCTCAAAGCTCTTGACCTCGGCCAATACGAATCCTCCATGATGGCGAACGGGTTTGATGACATACATTTCTTGGTGAGTCTTCCTGAAGCTTTGAGTTTAACTTTGTTAGCTATCAGTAACGTTTGACTAAGATGATTGTATTAATAAAGATATCATCTCTTTTGCCATAGAATGGAGTCATTGAAGATGACGATCTGCTGCAGATAGGAATAGTAGACTTTTCGCATAGAAGGTAGTAATAATAATAGTCTCTTGTTAGCTCAAGAAGAAAATACAACGAAAGACATTACAAAAATAGGAAGACAACTAAAAAGAACAATGGAACGCTAAAATAAGGTTAAAAGAAAGTTCGAGCTGGGGAGGGAAG
>NC_090877.1:33147380-33169880 GCF_036669935.1 Montipora foliosa | reverse complement strand
TGTGCAGAGTAGAGAACCGACAAACTCAACCCACATATGACGCCGAGTCTGGGAATCGAACCGGGTCACATTGGTAGGAGGCGAGTGCTCTCACCACCGCGCCATGGGTGCAAAGACCTAAGACAGAAATTAGTTCGAGCCGAGTGAGCGAGCGAGCGAGCGAGCGAGCTCTCTCCACGTCCAGCATTGCGGAAGAAATAGCTGCAATCCTCCAGCATTTTGAAGAAGAACAACTGATCACCGTAACCCAAACACTTTTCTCCGGTTATAGGCTCTCGCGAAAGCGAAAGCGAAGTGAGACAACTGGTTACAGCTGTCTGCCACGTGGTAATAACAATCAGCATGTTGAGCTGTACTCAAACGACAATTTTGATTGGATTGTTAGGTCTTGGAGGTTAATTCGCTTGGCCACCGGAAGAGAATTCTTGCGTCACTAAAGGAAGATGTCAAAGAATCCCAGAAGGAACAACCGGAAGTAAGTGTGTCAAACCGGAAGAAATGTTTTAACAATGAAAACGTTCGCTGGCTTAAAATTCAAAACAGAACACGAGCCTTGGTTCTCAGTATATCAAAGCGTAATCTCCAGCGTTTAATATGTGGAAGATATATTCCCCCGCATTAGCCTCCAATGCAAGCTAGTTCCACTCCAATACTGAGAATACGAATATGGCCTTTTTGACTATAGATCTATAACAATTATCAATAATTAAAATAATTTGCTCCAAAAACTTAAAACGAAGTTATGGTTTTTTTTATTGCATAATCTACATTGTGATTAGTCGTTGCTAAACACTGATTCGATCTAGTGTCATTCATAAACCGATCAAAGTCTCGAAACCTGAAACGCTGTGCCTATTGATCTTGAGTACCAATAACAGTGTTAAGACAGCACTGGGATACTACTAATACAATAACAGTACTAACACAGTGCTTGAAAAGACGTTTTTGAGCCCTGACGGTCTTCAATCGGAAATGAGCGGTTTTTCCTTCTTTAACTTGTCTTGACGCTACCATATTTCCATTGCTAAATATCTTTTAACTCTTAGCGACGATTATTTTAAAAATCTGGGAGAGATAACTGTCCAGACATGCGAAATGTCCACTTCCGGTTTCCGTCTTTGCTGTGGCTCAGAAACGGCTCGAGTTTAATGAGCTTCTTATTGCTGTCTCTGGATTATTTAATGCTTGCATGTTTTTATCTGACGAGTGTCACGCAAACAATCCAAAATTTCCGATGTAGACGAATGCTCGTACATCGCTTGGTCTCCTTTCAAAAGTACGTTGCCCACATCCATTTAAACAACTAGATGGAGATAGTTATTGTGGATTAAAGTTAAAGTTCTCTCTAATGTAACCACACTTAAGCCTAACCCTAGCCTAACCCTAATTCTAGACCAGACCTCAATACGCCGACCCTAAGGTCATGGAATCCTTTCCACTTGTTCTTCTATATGCTTTCAGGTCCCCAATCTCGAGGTGAGCAGTGCCCATATTCAAGAGCAGTTGGCCGAGCTCAAGATGTATTTTCCGGATGAAAAACCGGCACAGCCATCTGTACCAACACCCCCAAGGAGAACTTCAAAAGACTTGGTTGCTGCTGCGGAACAAATGATGGCGAACGCCAAAGAGGTATTTCACTCTCCTTTTTTTTTTTCCGTGGCCGAGGTTGTGCTGTGAAGTGAAGTCTTTATTTTATGAGCGTGACACGTAAAAACCAAAGGCTAGTGAATTTGTAGCCCTCAATCAGACCAGACCACAACACTGAGAATCCCGTGCCTTTCTCTTTTTGATCAGTGTGTGGGATCTTTAACGTCCCACATAGTTTTATGTACAAGGTTTGAGAGAATGGCCTTACGGTTCATAGTTCTTATATCCGAGAAGACTTAAAAAGTCTAACCATTTTCGGATGTAATTACTAAAGGCAGCATTTTCTCCTCATTTATTTCTAAGACCCTTAGTGTTGGTCTGGCCGGAGTAAATAATACTAATAAACAAATTTTAAAAGCAGTACGTTAAACTACAGTATTAACAAAATTAATTTTACATCCCCAAACATAATTGCCCAATGATTTGTAAGGCACTCCTTTGGAAGACAGGTATAGTCTCGGCGTTTACAGCAGGTATTGGGAAACTATTCCATAACGGGATAATACGAGGAAAGAAGGAAATGTATGTGCATTATTGTAAGCAAGGGTGTGTCTAAACTTGAAGGGATCATGGTTGGAGCGAGTGGCACCATAGGCTTAAGTCTCATTTACAATAGCAAGTTTTCCTTGAGAAATCCACTTGTCAAGGAAAACTTGCCGACTGTACACACACGCAAGTTTTCCTTGAAAAGTTTTTCCTTGACAAGTTTTCCTTGACAAGTGCACTTGCAAAGTAATTTACACTAGCAAATATCGTCCTTGACAAGTGTCCTTGTTAAGGAAAAACTTGTCATATTTTCCGCTTACACTGCCAAGGAAAACTTGCTAGTGTAAATGAGGCTTAAGTTCACAGATGATGGGAATGTTAGGTGGGTGAGCTTGTGTACAGGTTTTAAGTTCATAGTTGCAGCACTAAGGTGACGACGAACTTCAAGGGTGTCTCAACAGAGCGACTGCTGCCTAGAAGTGAAACCAGAGAAACTTGGGTAATTTTAAGTTTCTCTGTTGTGAAAGCTTCGGTATTCTCTTGTGAGGTAATATCTTGACCTTCGTCTGAAGTCGAATTTGAGCGTTCCGTTGTCATTGCAGACCAGTTTAAGTTTATCGTGTGAACCTTGCAATTTTTCAGGAACTTAGATCATTTAGATTGATACCTTAGTACTGTTTTTCAGCAGGTGGCCAAAAAAGCAGCCAAAGAAAGGGCTTGCAAGAAGTGGAAACATGAGTCGACAGTGCTGATAAAAGGCAGCGTCAATTACACAACTCTCGTGAGTAACCTTAATAAAACTAACATTTGGACTCCATACAAGTAGAACACCACCGCGGAAGTTTTCGTAGCCGGCTGATGGTGACGTAATTTCAACCTGACGACGAGGCCTAGGACTGGGACTGGATTCCAGGTCCGCACTTAAAGTTTAGTCTGAGAGCAATCCGAGGACTGGTATTTCAAGGGACAGCTTCACGGTTTTGGGCATGTCCAAGCTTTAGCGCTAGCAGTTGTAAAGTTTACGGTTTCTTACTGAACCAGATGATGTTAATTAAACACAGAGAGTATAAAAGCAAATACACTGAATAACTAAGGCCCAAATTTGGTGGAAGACACTGCGGGTTTACACAGAAAATATCGAATTTAGTTTTGATATCGAATTTATTGTACCGGTCGAAAATTTATTCTACGCACGAGTTGTCGTAACGCACGAGTAATCTATTCGCGTGCAGTAGGTTCATAACACAAAGGAAATGATTACAAAAGAAATTCCAATGAGTAATCCATTACTATGAGATTGTTCCGTTTCCTGCATCAGTGCTTTCGATTGTTTCAATAACAATGGAATTAAATGGGCTGACGTGACAGTTTGCCCATGCGCAGAGACGTGAAACTCTCCCTTTAACGCCAGGAATTAAAATCGAATCAAGTCCAAAATGATGACTTTTGAGAAGTGGTGAGAAGGGGTGCGTTATTTTCAAAGCCAGCACTTAAATTTACAATCTAATACATATTTCATAAATCAGGCGTGCAACTTTTGAGAACATCGGTTCGGTCTTGATTGGTCAAGTCTTTACCCAGTCCTTGGTCTTGGAAGGATTTGTTCCGGGTCGTTTCCTTCTCTAGTTTCCACACATATCCATCCAAGCTCCATCTTTTTTTGTTTTTTAAAGTAGGTGAGAGTGCTCAATACTTGAAAGGTAGCCTAAATTTCCGCCGTCTCTTAATTCTGATCACTTTCTCTCCGAAGTGCGAGGGAGCTGACAGTAACAGTTAAAAAATACTTAGCAATATAACGGTGGTAGTGTCACTCAAGACAACGTACAAAGGAAAACCGATCACTTCCTGTTGCCGTCCTCATTCTAAGGACGTCGCGTGCTTATGCTCCCTTATAACGACGACGACGACAGCAGCAGCGGTGACGCCTTTAAAAACTAGGTTTTGATAAGCAAAGAAAGCGTGGTGCTCTCGTGTTGTAGTACATTTCTTTCCCTTCCTCTGCAAAACAATCTAGAGTTGCCACGTTTTGGTGACAAGGTGAGAATAAAAACGCCATTCCCTTTTTCTCTATTTTTCAGTGGCGTTCCTAACAATTCAGGTTACATCAAAATTTGGTTTTATTAAACTGGCGTCTCGTCGTTCTGACGAAGGGCTAACGCTTGAAACGTGAGCTCACAAATCTTCAGTGTTTCGGTGGTTGTCGAAGTACCAATTCGTTTGATAATTTAAAGCCAGATTTTCTTGTTCTACTCCCCAACCACGAAGCACACAGTCTTTTTTAGAAATTCCTTCATTTGTCAGTTGCACTTACGTTCAAAAAATGATGCAAATGATTAGATGCAAGCCCAATGTTGATATCCAATACGAAGTGTCCCTTGAAGTCTAAGCATTTCCAGCTCCAAAATCCCCACCGGAGATGGTGCTAGAAAGTATCCTGCGAGCAGCTGGTTTCTCCTACGCTTCCCGAGAGAGAAACCAATGCGAGCAACCGTTTGATTTTCCATTGAGCATGTGCGAAATACGTCACAGCTCACGTGATGTATTTGACGTCAATTCGTCTTATTTCGCGGGAAATCACTACACAGCAGGCTCGTCCAAACGCAGCAGTTACGTAGCTGAACGCACGCGCAAGCGCCAAAACAAGTTTACTAACTCGTTTTACCGGTTTAAATTTATTTTATTCGTCCTTGGCGCTGGACGGCGGCACACTCAAAGAGACTAACGGTTGCTCGCAGTGGTTTCTCTCTCGGGAAGCGAAGGAGAAACCAACTGCTCGCAGGGTAGCTAGAAAGCAGAACGAGGCCTAAATTGTGTATTGACATATTTCTAACTTTTTCAGTACCTTGGGTCTCATGCGGTCAAGACCATCACTGGATTAGAGTCTACGATCGACGCTTGCCGGAAAATGAGGGTAAACTTACTGCAATTGCTGTGGAATTTCCTTGAGTGATAGTATCCAGGTGATCTGGTGACGTAATTTGGAGGACAGGGAAGAACCGACGAGATCTAACTTCGCCTCTGCCATGTTGAATTCGAAAATAACATGCAAGGCCGCGCGCGGTTGTGGGATACGGGGTTAAAATGTTTCTCCCCAGTCCTCCGAATTATGTCACCAGATCACCTGGATGTTGCTGAGCTGACATTTGCATTATTTTATTCAGCTATCCACAGAAAAGCTACAAAAGATTCCATCGGTGATTTTGTCAGTGTCCGTAAGAGGAATCAAGTTTATCGATGCTAGGTCCAAGGTATGTTTAGTTCGTAGGGTATTGCAGGTTCGCAGGGTACTGTAAAGTATATAAATTTATTATATACCCAGCAGAATATCGCGTTTCTGATTGGTCAATCACGAATGCCAAAATAGGTTATAGAGTGCAATACGGAGGTTGCTATGGAAACACAGCGATGAAGTAATTTTGTTGAGTATATAATAAATAACAAACTTCAAAAACATTACTCGTGCCCATAAATCACGAAATGCTCTCGCGTTCATGCGATTTCCTATTTATGTATACACTGCTGATTGTTTTTTTCCCTTCTTATTAGATTATGGTCAGCAACCATGACATGAGAAACATATCCTACATCACTCAGGACCCAGAGGACAGAAGAGTGTTTGCCTACATAGCAAAGGATGCCAAAACCGACAAGCATTATTGCCACGTGTTCAAAATGGATTCCAGTGTAAGTCCTAATCGTTTAATGTTGCTTATTGGGCGTTTACCATGCGAATAAAAGTTTTGAACGTTCCATTCGAAGTCAAATGGTCTCAAATGGAACGGTATGTTTCGGTTCTGTCCAACCGGGAAATTTAGGACTCAATGTCCGCGTTCCATTACGAGCAAGTCTGCTTGGCACATTCCTTTGGCTCGAAAATTATCAAAACGCGAGATGGCCTGGGTTTCTGCAACCGGAATGTATCATGCCATCCCAAAATTGGAAATGTAGTTCAGAAAATCCAGTTGGAACGGAATGCTCGTAATAGCAGGGATTTCCCTGTTATGGTATTCTGCAAATCCAGAGTTTCTCGAAAAGAGGGGATTCAAATCAAATGGTGGCTTAATCAGTACTTCCCAAGAAAGACCAGCTTCAAATTACTTACAATTTATCGGTGGTTGACTTAAGCTGCGGCTACACGTGTGATTTTTTGCTCGCGCTGGTGATGCGATTTTTTCAAACTTTGTCGCGTCGCCAGCGCGAGCTCAAAATCACACGTGTAGCCACCCTTGAACTGGCGACGCGACAGGTGAAAAAATTGCAAGAAAAAAGTCGCCAGAGTTGAAACTTTCGCGGCAAAATCGCAGAGATAGTTGCCCGTGTAGCCACCCTGCAACTTTTAGTCCGTGCTTGCGACGCGACTAAAGATTATTTAGCCAATGAAATTGAAGTAAGGAATGTCTGTTTATAGTGTCCAGGTCTCTTGAATTATGCGATTCGCGCGGCCTTCAATTTGTTGCCAAAATTTGTCACAAGTGTAGCCACCCTGGCGCGCAGGCGACGCGACAAAATCTGAAAAAAATCGCATCACCGGCGCGAGACAAAAATCGCTCGTGTAGCCGCGGCTTTATTTAAGTACTGACAAACTCAACCGTTAGAGTAAATCTCAATGCATGCGCTGGCAACGTTGCTCAATTTTCAGTAAAATTCAGAACTCTTGTTTCTTGTGCTATGCCGTTTTGTTTGTAACAATTTCAAGAGCTTATATTTTTAGTGTTACAAAAAAGGACGAATGGAATTAATGTAAAATTCATAACGTTGACAGCCAACAGAAATGCAACTGTCTGAAAGGACAGGGAGAGTTTGAAAGGGTAGCAAGGAACAGCTGGAGATGATGAATGAATTAACCCAATAATTAAATGAATTATATACAACCACATGTATTGAACTTTGACAGAAGATGAATGAGACAAATACAACACCAAACACATTTTACTTAACTATTACTTCATTACTTCTCATTTAGCACTGCCTCTTTATTTTCCAGCTATTCAGAACTTTACCGTACAGTTATTGAAAAGTGGACTCAGGGCACTGATTACAACAAGCATCACATTACACTTAGTTTTTCCTCCCTTTGAACCTTATCCTTCTTTGCTTCCACACAAAAAACAGTGCAGTCCTTACTTTGCAAACTATCTGTACTGAATTCCTTCACTTCAGTGCGCTGAACAACTTTGTCTTGAACTTAAAGTGCAGTCGGGAATATTGAGGCTTGCTAAAACTTCATCGGATGTTTCATCATCTACAATACTTGACCAAATATGATCTTTCGCAGTACACGTTTAAGTTGTTTGAATTCCAAGGTTGAAACAGATCAGCAAATCTACTGGTTGGCCAAGAGCATCACCAACAACTTTAACTTTAAAGTCCAATTGTTTCACTGAAAATGTGTAGGTCAATTTAAGGACATCATTGCCCGAAAATGAGAAAAATATTCAATATCCGACGACAACCTCAGTACAAACATTCAATAATTCCCAAGACAATACCTGATTTCTCTTGAGAGCACACGCCAATGCAACTTTGCTGCATGCACGCTTTTCTAACACATCGGCGATACTGCTACAGAGTATTCATTTCCCAAGTTGTTTCTTCGGCTCGAGATTGTAAAGGCCCATACAAAACTGCCGCTCATGTTGTAAACATTACTTGTTGTTGAAGAAGGTGTCAAAAAGTGAAAAAGATAGGAAACTGGATCCAGTGGTGCCGAAATTTCCGATCGTATCGGTTGTAATGGGGAAAGAACCCCCCCCTTTCGGGATGGGGGGGGGACTCCCATATAAAAGGGGGAGGGATGCTCGTCGTCTCGCTTGGGGTGTAAATTTCGGATTTTGGTCTCTTAAGGTGTTCTGGGCAAAACGCAATCACATGTAGCCGTGAAGGCCCCCTTTAGGGTTGCGCGCGATGAAATATACGTCGGTGAAAGTATTAGATGATAATGTCTTTGCCATTATTTAAAGTCACGGGATTTTTGTTTCTCTGTGTTTTAATATGGTCTCTTTTAGGGGTCAAAAAAAGCCTGGGTCACGCCCAAATTGGTCCCCTTTTGGGGTTTAATTTAAAATTTCCAACGAGCATCCCGCCCTTTTTATATGGGAGTCCCCCCCCCCCCCCGGGAGAAAGAAGAACCACATCTAGCCTTTTCGCATACCTTTTGGGGGTACCTTCCCCCCCCCCCCCCTCCTTTCAGCGCTTGTTACGCAGGCTACATTTTAAGTATGTATGTTTACGCTTAGTTAATGTAATTCTCTTTGTTATGCTTTTTTTCCGAAGGCAACTTCAGATGAAGTAACGATGACGATAGGACAAGCGTTCGAGGTAATAATAAAAATGTTTTTTTCCTTTATGACAACGTTGTTTCAAGGGTATCTATTTCATCCCGTTCGTTGGAGTGAGAAACGAGAGGGGATTTTGGAGGCTGAAAAAATAAAAGGGACATAGTCGATGAGGTAAGCGGGGATCAAAGCTAGAAATTGCGAATCCTTAGTTTTGGGTTTATACCCTAAAAATAACAAACCTTAGTAAGGTTTAAACCTTCGGAAGGTTGCAAGCAAATTTCAAACAGTATTTTCTCAATTTTTTTTTCCGAAGTAGTTTTGTGCTGAAAAAGGTTATCATGAACTAACCTACTGACTTACTTATCACTTTTGTTCAAAAATTTTGTTTCTTTGTTTGTTTTTGTTTGGCAGTTGGCTTTCAGTCAGTTTGTGCAAGCTCAGAGTCGTCGTCCAAAGCAGTGACCAAAGATTTACGTCAAAAATGGTCGCCTGGCAACCGGGAAGGTTGCGAAGACGTAGCTACTTAAAGTGGTACTATGATCAAAAAATCATTTCCTTTTTTTCTTCTGATTTTGAAAGCGTGTTCGCCTAACACCTAACTGGCAAAATTTTGAGCTTTGAGTTTTATCCAAAGGCTGTTTATTTTGAGTGTAAGTTTTGGATTTCATGGTCTGCCATTACTCACGTTCAAAACTGGCCGATTGAAGCTCAGAGGGTTGGATCTAGAGAAAATGACGTCATTTACTCACTAGCTTAAAATTTCAGCGTGTAAACGCAATTTATTATATATGCAAAACACAGGTTGAAAAGTCTGAAAGCCCGAAACTCCCGTGCTGCATATTAATTAGGCTGCGTACACACGCATTGCATTCTTAAACTAGTGAGTGTTTGACGTCATTTTCTCCTCGACCCAGCTCTCTCAAGATTTTGAAGTTAGTAATGGCGGACCAATAAATAAGAAAATTCCAGCTAAAATAAACAGGTGTCTTTTTAAAATCAGAACTTAAAACTTGGGTGAGTTAGTGTTTAGTTAACATGGTTTTGAAATCCAAAGGAAAAAAAAAAATTTTTTTTCGGTCGTAGTACCACTGTAAAGGAAGGCTTTCAGCTTCAAATATGTGCAGACGAATGAGACCAAACAGACTTTGAACCATGGAATGATTCGATTATTAGTCTGAGAAAAGGCCAGACTTCATTTAGTCTTCTTTGGACGAAAATATTGCATTAATCCTTTTTTCTCTAAAATCAGGTGGGGCCGAGTTTCTAAAAGTAGAAAAGTAAGCCATGAATTTTGGTCACCTTCAATCTCTTTTCGCATCCTTTTCATTAGCCAATATCATAAATACCATAATACTCTTTGTTTGTCCCTCCAAAAAATTTTCATAAGCATTGTTTTTATTTTCTCATGGGATTTACAATGGTCCCAAGAGAACTGGAAACAATGCTTATGTAAAATTTTGGAGGGACAAACGAAGAGTCTTATGGTATTTTTTATGTTGGCTAATAGACCACTTTGGCAGCGATGCCTAGAGACACAAACAAAGGAAACTGAATGAACATGTTTATTCATTTCTTTTGTTTGTGTCCTCTAAGCCTCACTATCAAATTGAATTTGAATATATCGAAAGTGGTCTATTGACTTGATTGGGTCGGCAAAACACAAAGGCAAGGAGAGGCAAAACTCTATGCGACGATTGTAGCAAGTCCGGCATTACCCACCAATAGAGACTCGGCAAACGTCCAAATGCCGATCATAAGTATATATACCACACGCGCGCTGATTGGCTGACTGGGAGGTGATTACGTAAGTACTATTCACCTCCGAGTCGCAAGAATAAAGTAGTTTTCCGGTTCGCTTTTTATTAAACGTGTGTGGTATACACTGAAACGATTATTCACCTCCACTTTGGTGAATAATTGTTAATTATTTAGTCTTGACCACGGCTTTCAGTTGGCGCATTTTAGGAGACCGAGGGATAGTCATTCAGGACGGGACGAAGAAATGGCGAACTATATTTGGACGTTGTCCTGTCCCAACTGACTGGCCATGGGTCCTATCAAATGTATTTACCGTCGACTTTAGTTCGTATTTTTTCTACGATGAAATGATTTTGCAATTTGATAAACTTGATCATGGAGAAATTGACTTTTTTCAAAACTCCATGGAGTGAAAATCCTCAGATATATTTTGTTTAGATAGAAAATAATAAGAATTGAAATAGAATTTGCATTGCCGGCAAGTTTGAAGGCAATTCTTCGTGTGAGTGCCGATTATTTTTCGGAGACGAGAGCCATTAAAATTTATTTTTGTATATTTATACAGAGTTCAATAAAAGTGCCCTTAGTACACTATTTATGGAGTAAAAATATCGCGGTGTTGTATATGGAGAGAGCAGTTTCGCCAAGTCGAGAGAAACGACTTTTTCCCAGCCTGGTACATTTCCCTGGCCTGGTACATTGGCATTCAAATGCAATTTCAGTCAGAGCTTTTCCGTTCTCGCGAGCCAGAATTACGAAACAATTAACAAGTGGTGCATTGTAAAAGGAGAAATCGTTGAAAAAGATGGCGCGCGAAAATACGCGATCATGGAAGTGTTTATTACATCATAAGTAATTGTGACGCAACAAATGGAAAACATTTCACCAAAGGGCTATTTAACTTGTTTAAGTGGTAATTAGCTTTAAGGAGCGCTAATATCTTCAATGTCTGCTATAACGCGCTTTTTCTCCCATGTTATGTCCAAGCAATCTTTCAACGGACGATTTCTCAAGCAAAACGGTTATGAGCTTCTAGATGAACAGCCTCTTGGAGAGGGATCGTATGCAAAAGTGAAACGCGCGTATTCAAGAAAACTCAAGCTGCATGTAGCAGTGAAAATAGTAGATCGCAAAAAGGCTCCTAATGATTTTTTGACGAGATTTTTACCCCGCGAACTTAGCATCATCCAGAATCTTCAACACCCGCACATAATTCACATTTACGACGTCATGGACGTAGGAGACAAAGTATTTGTTGTCATGGATATTGCCACTGGGGGAGATCTCCTTAGCTATGTAAAAGCAAGAGGATTCGTGAAAGAAAATCTCAGTAGAAAAATATTCCTGCAGTTGTTGCAAGCGATAAAACATTGCCACAGAAATGGAGTGCTGCATCGTGACTTGAAATGTGAAAACATTCTTTTGGATGAAGGAAGCAATGTCAAAATTACTGACTTTGGGTTTGCCAAGTATTTTAACAAATCGGAACTTTGCAAGACATTTTGTGGTTCAGCGGCTTATGCGGCGTACGAGATTCTTAGAGGTGATTGAACTCTTCCGTTGTTTAATTTAAAATCCCAAACAATTTAAGTAGACCAAGGCAGTTACTTCTTATAAGCTTTGTTTTGTTTTAAAACAATATTTGTTTTTAATTGTGTCCTCTCGTTTGCGTGTTTCCTAATTCTTAGGAAATGCGCCCAATCTTGACCTCCAGCGGCCAGGGAGGTTGACACTAAAGGTCAAACATTGGCATCAATGGTAGCGTCCCCTTAATTAATCTCACCGAACAACTTGTTACTTTGTTTCATGCGAGACGAGGCATTTTAATCACTGTGCTTTCTTTAAGGGACTATGTCATCCAACTTGCATGCGCGAGTTGGTCAGAAAACCTTTTGAAATGTCGCCCCGAATTTTCAAATTCCATCGAAGAGTTCGGATGGCTTATTTTATCTGTTTGAATAGCGTTTTTTGAATTCGAAAAATTTAACACAAGGACGTGAAAGCTTGCCTCTGAACAGTAAGCGTGTGGTCGGCTTTATGCTACTAATGGCTGAAAAGCAAAACATTGGCAATGAGCTCAATGTCCATACCCATGTGCCCCAGCTGACGTAGTCCCTTTAAGCTTAACTAGTGGTCTCTGAGGGCGCTTACCTTCTTGCCGTTGTGCCGAATTATATTTAAAAGAAATATTGTATAACCTTTTTATTCGGAAACTCCATCCGACAATAGTGCCTTGAGGAACTCTCCTCTCATTCCGGATCGCGCAAACCAACCTCAATTTATCACTTAGCCCCAATCACTTTTGTGATTCAGTCTCTTTTCTGTTTTAGAATTTGTCGCTGCGAACAAATGATTGGCTACCGTAAAAAGCAAAACCGTTCATTGAAAGTTGAATTTTATGTTTACGAAAGGCGCAGTAAATTTAATCGATTTGCCGATACCCTAAGCTAAGGTGTAGTCTCCAGCCCAGGACTTTAGCGCGGTTCTTAGATTGGGGATATCAACTTTTAAGGGAAAATCAGCAATTCTTGGTTTGAATCCACGTGATGAGACAGCCATGTTGGTGTACAAAACAATCGAAAATGATCCCACAAGTTTTGCATAATAATAGAGTCAAATTCCCAAAAGACATTTTACTGCATTGTTCTGTACATCAACATGGCTGCCGTGACGTCAGATGCAAACCATCAATAGAAAATCGTTTGATTGAACGTGACGTCACGGCGGCCATCTTGTTGGAAAGAACAATAGCGAAAAAGTCTTTGGAAACTTCTCAAGTTTTGCATAATAATAGAGTCAAATTCCCAAAAGACATTTTACTGCATTGTTCTGTACACCAACATGGCCGCCGTGACGTTAGATGCAAACCATCAATTGACCAAATCGACTTACTCGATGTTGTACCCAATTCAAACCCATTGGGAATAAAACGATTAGTTCCGGATATTTCCATATCATTTAAATGTGAATGATACATCGTAATGCAAATACAATAGACCTTATTCATAAATGGCGGTAACATTTATAATTCTTTTGTCCATGTGCAAATTAGCCTACCAAGCCTCATTTTAGAGCAAGACACTGTATGGTATCGAGGCTTGGTAGGCTAATTTGCACTTTGGATATTCGCTCTGACGAAGGGCTAACGCTCGAAACGTCAGCTTTTATAATCTCTGTACGGTGGCCAATTTACATTATCAACTCCGTTGATAAAACTCAATTTTTGTATACTACTTCCCCACCTACGCAGCACCACAGTTTCTTTAGAAACTATCCCCTTCATTAATTTGCACTTCGACAAAAGAATTATAAATTGACCGCCATTTATGAATAAGGTCTATACACAAAGAACTTAACTCCGGGAGATGTGAATTGAGCACAACATTCAAGAGTCTGTTACCCAATTGAGAGTAAGAACCTGACAATAGATTCCTACTCTTGGGAAATAGACTCTTGATGTTGTATACTTTGGCTCTTAAACATTTAAGTCTTATGTCTCTTTTCTAGGAATACCTTACGATGGTGAAAAGGCTGACGTGTGGAGCATGGGCGTGGTCCTTTATACCATGGTAACAGGGCGGATGCCGTTTGATGATTCGGACATGAAGATGTTAGTGCAGCAGATCAAAAGAGGTGTAACTTTCCATAAACCAAAACAACCAGTGTCAGAAAACTGCAAAGATCTCATACGCAGTATGCTTAAATTGGACTTTAAAACGAGATTAACTATTGAAGAAGTTGAATCACACCCCTGGTTTATTGATGTTTCTCCGTCACGTGAACAGCGGACCATGAGCGAGGGAATTGTGCAAGCAAGGGGTTCTCCATCGACAAGCAAGAACATCAGTTGATTCGAGCATAACGGAGTTCACGTGAATGAACAAGCCCCGCGATTAAAAAAACTCTTAGTTAAATGTCGTATTTTCGTACGATAGCTTTTACATTGATTTTAGTTGTTTTATATTGTTGTTCGGTGCTATAATATTTATAATATTTCGTTAAAATACATGTAGCATAAGATATTTCTCTCCGCCGGCAGAGCATGAGAAGAAAAAACAGAAAACTCGGTGGTTGCGTATCGCTGTTTTTAAAGCGAATTTGAAATAAATATAACAATAGTTTAAAAAAGTCCAGCCACAGACTTGTGAGGTTGGACCCTCAGGTTTACAATCATTTTGCAGCTTCATCTTAAGTGAAAACAAAGAAAACCTCTCGGAACAGTAGGGAAAAGAAACTCCATCCAAATAGGTGCTGTCCTGTCGCGAACCCGGGAAAACAATGCTTTTACCACCTCGCCAAGACTGGTCCCCAAATTTGGACATGTTCATCGATTGCCCTATCCAAGGACCGGACATATACAACGGATTCTTTCTTTACATCAATTTTGCCACATTAGCACGAGGCTATCGTTTTCAAATCAGTCAGCCGAGAATAAAGTACCGAATCAAAAACATAAAGTGACAAACAAACATGGGTCATACATCTTCTTGTGTAGCATAAGAAACGTCAAGTCCAAAGTAAAATGCGCTTTATTATTATGTTTGGCATGTAGCCGCTGTTTGTCACTTTATGTTTTTGATTAAGTTGAAATGGCCAAAGAGCAAGAATATTGAAAATGCATTGCATAATTAGCTCTCTCTGAAAACTTACACCCGATATACCGGATAATATCTGAGCAATGATACTTTGGAAATTCGAGAGTTTAAATAGCATGAATGGGATGATTTGCCCAAAACTTTATCACTGAGGTTTTGATGGCTAATACCTGGCTCGATATCAATGCCGAAAGGCATAAAACTAGGGAAATAGCTAAGTTTAAGAAGTTTCAGTTCCCCTTTTAAGTCAATTTGTAAATAGCACGGTGCTTTCTGTAAGCAAACTCGTATGTAAGCAATGACATCGCAAAAGATTTCCTTACAATTTGATCCATTTGGCCCTTGTTGGTTTTTGAGGAGAGGGGAAAACCCAGGAGTCATGGGCTTCTGGAAAACCCGAGTACCAAGGAAAAAACCTCTCGGATTAGAGTAGAGAACCAACTTACTCGACCAGACAACATTGGTGGAAGGCGAGTGCTCTCACCACTGCGCCAGCCCTGCTCTCTCTCGTTAAGTTGACGGACCGATCCGTTCCGAAAACGCTCCACATCTTTTTTCAGCTAGAGTGGGTCTACTGTGAACGGTGTTGGGTTGAACGTTTTAGACACCATATTCGTGCTTACTTTTCGTTCAACGTCAACGTTGGCTTAAAGTTCGTTTACGCGCTGTAAAAGATTAATTGCACAACCATGACAGCTCATTCCACAGGGAAGTTTCTGGAAAAGATGGAAATCCTCAGAGGTATTCCTCTTTTCCCATTCCAACCGAAATGACCGGAAAAATCCTGTACCATTTGTAAACTCCCACTCGACCCGGTGCACTTCGGCCTCTCATCCCGCCAGTCGACGCCGCAGATGCAGCCGTCATTTTGATTTGTTATTGTTTTCTTCTAGCCGCGAGAGTCTCGGGCTTGGCGAAACGCCACACCGGAAAAATCCTGTACCATTACGAGCATTCCATTCCAACCGGATTTTCCGTGGAGTCGAGATTGTAACTGAACGAAAAAAACCCTTTAGGGGCCGATTACATGAGACGAGCTGGCTCGTTTAGCCGAGATCCCGGCACGTCTGACAAAAACACCAAAAATCAAGTTTGCGATTACTTGAGCCCGGTTAGCCTATATGGAATGCCGTTTGTATCAAAAATAAAGTAATTATTGCTCTTTAAATAAAATATCTTACCTTATACACAAAATTTGCTACAAAATATAAAACTTGTCACGCCGTGATAAAACATGTTTGAAAATATTAACTTGTCACGCAATATATAAAACTTGTCACACAATACGTCTATTGGAACCCAGTACCGCGCCAAAGGGCGAGAACGAGGCGATGAACTTAAAGTTGCGTGAAACGCTTCGACAAATAACTCAGAAAAGCGTCAGCGAACAGGCCTGAGAATTGGTGAGGTCATTTAAGAATTTTTCTCCTACAACATTCCAAGTTTTTGGCTTCTTTCATTGAACGGTTTCGATTTTTTTTTGTTGTTGTGACAGTAAAAACGATCTATAGTTAACCCCGACAACTTCATCTCTCTTATAATTAATATACCGGAGGAGCTTACCGGAGGTGGTTTGACGCGGTCTGAAAAGAGCTTGAAGTGTGGTGGATTGCAGAGGAAATCTCAGGGGTTATCCAGGGCAGCTGGTCTACCAGGATAAACTTCCTTTTTGTATGGCATCTGCTGGTCCATTACATCGATGAACAGCTGGTACCAGTGTTCACAAATATCATCAATGTCATCGAAGATGTATGCAGTATGCTTAGGGGATTTTACCAAGATCGGCTAGGAAACGACCATTGTCGAAGCCCCTCATACTACGATATTCAATGAGCTTAGGTTGAGGTCTAGTGGTTTTCTGCTTCCGAATAGCATAGATCAGATCATGATCACTGAGGCCCAGCTTCGTTGTTCTACTTGTAGCAAATCATTCCCGGTTGCTGGCAATAAGGACATCAGTGACGCAGAGCTGTTGAAATGACGACTTCGCGTAAGGCTGCCGAAGGTGATTGCCTCATTTTGCTCTAATAATCGAGACAGTGACTCATTTATGTCCTTTTGATTACCTCTTTGTCTTTCCACTCTGTTTTGGTCTCTAAGACCATCAGCAAGAATTGATAGTCTCTCAACGAGGTCTCCGTGAGACCATCTTGCTAATCCTGGAAACGCAAGTACGGTACGTCGCCTATTTCTCGCCCTTTGGCGCGATACTGTGTTCTAATAGGCGTATTGTGTGATAAGTTATATTTTATACATGGCGTGACAAGTTAAACAAGTTTTTTTATGTGGCGTGACAAGTTTTTATATTTTCAAACATGTTTTATACACGGCGTGACAAGTTTTATATTTTGTAGCAAGTTTTATATATAAGCTAAGATGTTTTATTTAAAGAGCCACAAGTTTTATATACTTAATGATATATGACAAGAAGTATTTTTGATACAAACGGCATTCCATAATCCTTTTACGATGCCGGGATCCCTGCTAACCGGACTGAGATTTTTCCTATCGCGTTCACCGGGACACCGGTTAGCCGGGCCCCCGGGGCCGGGCAATGGATTTCTAACCACATTACTCCACTTTAGAGCAAAATGGCCCACGGAATAGTCGTTTTTTATGTTTAATTAAATAAAGGATAAATGAGATAGCAAACCATAAGGCCTGAATTAATTTTTTTAGTCTTTAACCCATGTCATGTTATTTTGAGGAGCCAAGTCACGCGAAAGAATTTATTCCTGCCGCAAGCTTTCCATTTTGCCAACGTGGCAGAAATAAGCCAATCAAAATTCATAAAACAACCAACGTGACCAATATTATCCACTCAAATCAACCACAGTTAATGTACCCTGTTTGCCTCTTGCCCGGGAAACTTGTGTTGTGGGAAAATAGTCTGGTGTGTCAGTGTTCGTAATCTTCGAGCAGCCAAATATATTTTCGTTTACCATGGTTCGATTTTTCTCCGCGTTATGTGTATGTGTGTGTCTATTGCTTGTCGATGCGCGTCCACCCGATGCAAAAGAGGAGAAGAAAAGCCGTGTTTATGATCAAGATCTTTCGGAAGAAGAACATTTCAAGGAAGACGAAGAGCACAACACCGAATACGACCACGAAGCTTTCCTCGGAAAGGACAAGAAGAAATTTGACGAGCTGACTCCTGAAGAATCTAAAGAAAGACTAGGGTATGTAGAATGTCAAAAGTGAGCTTGCCTCTGAAATTACAATAAGCTTAAGTCTTTTTTTGTGTACTTTGCAATTTCAATGTGTCTTCGTTCTTAAGTATGATTTTTCTCCTTTTAACATGATTGCTACCAGCTAGAAAATGTAATTTCTGAAACTGTCAAAATGCTCCTAGTGCTTGATAATGTTGCAAGAAAAAAATGTTATTTAATTGTTGATTCGATCATTCATGTCAATACAGCTGGTACTGCATACGTAATTTTGCCACGTCGACATGGTATGCACTATGAAAGGTCGCATTGAGAATTTGACAGTCTTATCTGAAAAGCGACCAAACAGAATTTCAGCTAGCTCTTCACTATTATATACTTATTTCCAACTCTATTAAACACATAGTTCACGGTCTTTGTCAGTTACCTTGGAAAATATCATGGAGACTGAAATATCATTTCAATGACAATGTTTTCACCGGGCCATGACGATCGATTGTCTTACACCCACTCTCTGATCATTTTCACTCGGTGCCTAGTGGTTTGCAGTTGCGCCTACTCTGGTTGTTTTCAACACTTTAACTCTCTTAAACATGATTTTAAAGATTTAATCTTCTTGTTTTCACAAGTTTTGTCGTTCAAGTCTGTGACTACAGCAATTGTAAAAGTGCCACGTGTCAATCGTTACCAAGCAGGGTGGGCTGGGGTAAAACAGGAGTGCATGCCATTCCAATGTCTTAGTTTCTTGCCTCCAAATATTTCACAAGTGATAAATCATAAATCCTCTACTTGCTGCTAAGTGTAGGAAAGAAACTGAAACCTTTTTTTCCTAAATAATTCCTTCAAATAATTTTTATTGTGTGCATATGTTTGTTACAAACAAACTCAAGAGTATGACTTTTTTTTTGACAATATACCTTAGATTGTGCTCAAAGTAATTAGATGTCAGAGGGCGGGATCAAGGTGTGAAAGCAGTGTGTGAAAGTATAAAATACCTGAGTTTGAGGGTCTACATTGTAAAATCCAAAATCCAATTCTAACAGGTTTAATACAGCACTTTTGTCCTGGATATTTGCAGGTACAGATGTACACTCATTTTTTGACAAGTCTTATAAAATGTACTGTTATGTTCAATTGTCAACTAAATATAAACAATATTCGAAGAAGTGATTTTAGAAAACGTTTAACTATAAAAAACTGCGATAGAACATATCTAAACCAGGGATCCAAACTCATTGTTTATTGAAGTCGTCAGCTGGGCAAGTGCATCTTATGATAATTATACTTACCCGAAGAAATTTTAGGTTGCCTGGGAAAAAATGTGGAAGTATAGACTGACTGGCCGATGAAATTACTAGTAACTTTCAAATTTTGGCTCTGTAGTATTATATTATTAGTACCGTGGGAACTCGATTTACAGTGGTCCATGTTTGCCACCGCAAAATGGACATGAATGTAGCTTACAATGTTATGATTCAATTACCCAAAGTCTCGACGTTCCTGTCAGGTGTCTTCCTTTTATATGCTACCAAGATTTTGTGTTTTTCCTTGTTCGTAAGCAGCAGGTTCTGCTCCACTTGTTTTCCTTTTTGCTGGAGGTGGGAAAGCACCTTGTAACTAACGCCACGTAATTATGGGCTGAGACCATGAGTCACCCTTTGCTTTTTGCTAAGGGACTTGCTAACAACCATGTCAGCGGTGAGATACATGAAAATTGAGCTTGCAATCGTTTCATGGAAAATACCGCATGGTCAAAGATAGCGCCCAAACTTGAGATTTCATTGCTGAGGAAAGCTGCATGTTTATTTGTTATTTTCTGGTAGTTTTGATTAACGAAAAGCGATCTGAACAAAAATACATTCTATATTATAACATTTGATGGCATTCATGAAAAGACATTCACTAAAACTTCACTCGTCCAATGGATGAACTTTGGAGTTATTATACTGGTCTGGACGGATTTTTAGTTGTCTGGGACGACCGGATGACTGAGAATGTGGATCCCTGTTTACTACTAAACATATTTAAAAAAATACTAAAAACTTTGTTTTAAACTTTGTTAAGAAACAACGACATTTCAACATTAGCTACATGTAAACATCATAATCAAATCAAAGTAATTTTAAAAATCTTTATCTTTACGTGAGGAGTTAAGTTAGATAGACACTTAAGATGTTTATTTCCTCCTTTTTGGATGTTCTGCTGTTGTGGTCTGGCCTTGCAAAGAGCACTTACAGTAACAAGAGGCTACAGGTAACCTACACTTTGTTCAAAGGATTTTTAGTGTGTGATTTGATCTTTCTGTTTTTTTTCTTATGTTACAATATCTTGGTCAATATCCAGTTTCAATTCTGTAGTGTGACGTCTAAGGTCCACATTCCATGGACCAATGATAGGTATAAATGCGATTGCAGAATAGTTGTTCACATTTAAAACTGTTGTTAACGCCATTGATTCCAATTAAACCCAGTAAACAGTTGCTTTGCAAGTTTCTACCGTGGTATTTAAAGAATTATAAAATTCTGTGATTAGCCCACTAAGATGTGTTATTGAGTCATTCACGTACAATAACCGGATATTATATTGCGTGCAACAGAAGCACAAAAAAATTGTTTCTGGTCATGCACACAATTCTTTAACACATATTTCCTTGTTAGTATGTCACTTAGTCTTCTGTGGTTTAGTGGTCATTGTGATTACCTCTGAATGAGGAGATACTGAGTTCGAATCCTACCTTTTCTGAAAAAGAAATCTTACATATGCACAGGCAAATCGCGACCCACCCCCTTCCCGCAAGAAAAAGAAAAAAAACAAAGAGTCAGAGCGAATCCTATAGTTTGTTCCTCTGTTGCGTGATGCTCATCTCTTGACTGGTGTGACTTAAATAACTAAACTGAAAAATTGTAAGACAGTGATGTTCTAGTTGAGGAGGATAACAAGCGGTTACTTTGTGGTGCTTATCATTGAAATGTGTGTGCATCTTATTATATTTACAATTTAGCATGTATCTATGTAAGTTGGTCAAGTAATGGTTCAAGGTTGTCTTTCTCCTTTCAGAAAAATTGTCGATAGAATTGACAAGGATCACAATGGGAAAGTCACAGAAAAAGAGCTTCAGGACTGGATTCGGTTCACTTCCAAGCGATACATTTATGAAGATGTTGACCGTCAGTGGGATCAACTAAAAAAACTCGAACAATCTCACTTATCACTCGATGATGTCTACATCCAAAACAAGAAGGCTGAAGCAAATGAACCAATCAGTTGGGAACTTTACAAGAATTTGACATACGGCTACATTACAGGTGATTATAAATGTGTGACTTTTTTTGTATGTGTATTTTTGTCAATTTGTACTGTAGGTGAATTCCCTTAGCTACCACATTGAATTTAAGGTGGGCGCAACCCTACTCTCTGTCTTTTCAACTATTGCTTACCCCCTTTTATAGCAGGTAACCGTTTAACCTTTCCCTGAATCATAAAGTCAATATGGCACCCTTTAGGGGTTGCAAATAATTTACATTTTTTTGAAACCCACTTAATTTCCATTCTTTACATTGTATGCACCCACTAAGGACCGTACATGTAGTGCCTAAGAATCCTCTTAGACTTATAAGGCTAAAAATTAACACACGTGTTTGGTGACCAGGCATACTTTTTTCTTTGATCTCTTAGTTGCCCGGGACTTAATTTTAGCTTCATACTTTGCAATGCACGAAGCTTACTTACTTTGTACCTGAGTCTCATATTGGGAAATTAAACCGTCATCAGGGTTATCAAACAGCAGCAGGGAATGCACATTGTTGCTAAAACTGTGTTCAAACTGATGTAATACTTAGAGAAGATAATATTGTTTTCTTCAAGCATATAAGAAGTTAACAATGTCTATCTAACATTTTCAGAGGATGATGAATTTGAATATAAGGATATGCTCACCCGAGACAAACTTCGCTGGGAAAAGTCTGACATAAACAAGGACAATAAAATCACAAAGGAAGAGTACACTGCCTTTCTGCATCCTGAGGAGTATGATCATATGAAGGATGTAGTCGTGGATGAGACATTACAAGATATTGACAAAGACGGTGATGGATCTGTGTCTCTTGATGAGTACCTAGGTAAAGTTTGTAGTGTGCCCAAATTGAAGTGTTGATGATTTAGAGATTTGAATCATTCCATTTTGATTGAGTGTCTCACAATTGGAAGTCTTACCCCCTCTCCTCCAGTAAAATTCTGTGAAAAAGATGCTGATTTGTTATCTTCTAGAAGACTGTAAAACAACCCCCGAAAAATATAATATCAAAATCCAGGAAATGATACTTGAGAAGACATGAATATTATTTTTCAAACATTCAAGTGCCCATGGTGCTAAATTCATGTAATGCCATCCCCCAACCCATTTTCTCATTTTCCATCTAATTGGGCTACCTTACATGTACAATGTATTTCAAAAAGTTTAATGACTGAATACCCTGCCACTTACAGGAACTGTTGTTTTCAAAAGAATAGCACCCATTGTATCATGATTTTCTCTTCAACAGCAACTTTGTTCTACCCTTATTTCATTAC
>NC_090877.1:33129880-33132380 GCF_036669935.1 Montipora foliosa | reverse complement strand
TACCCCTACCACAAAAGGTTTTTTGTTTTAGACCCTCTCACCCCCTTGGAATCTCAGTCCCAGGGGATTTTTGAGGACCCCCCTGTCTCCCAGAATTTCCAGTCTTTTGAAACTTGCATTTTGAAACCTCCTCAAGAGTTCTAAATCACCCAGTGTGTGAAGAAATTATTAATAAAACACGCTCTTGGTTATGATAAAGTTTTTATTTCAAATCTTTCTTTCAAAGCTCAATTCACACCAGCACCAAAGATATGCATTCTGTTGCACGGTATTAAATTATACAATACTTAACAGTTTTCCTCTTCATATAGTGTACAAAACAATATAATATTCATTTACGTAGTTAATAAGTAATTGAAGCTTAATATGCTTATTTCTCAAATGCTCTCTTCACAAACTGCATTATTACAGCACATGAAAAGGGGAGCCCAGAAAGCTCGCTTAAATTGACGTAAAGAAGTAATCCATGGCTTTTTTTCCTCCCCGTGCTACCGCCACGAGGCTAATTATTTTTGGCATTATTATTCATCTAATATTTAGGACAGCGAAAACCAAAAGCCGTGAAAATAATTGAAGTGCAACTTACAATTATTATAACCTCTTCTGCACTTTCAATTAGGAAGAAAAAATGCCGATAAACATGTGGAGCTCTCCCATGAAAAAGAAACAATTGGTCAGGGATCTGGAGATGAGATGTGGGTCAGCCATGTTTACTCAGTTACAATTATAATATTTCCAACTTTGTCCTCTTTCGTCGAGCAATATAGCAATAACAAAGACATGTTCCAGGTCAAAACTGAGTGGAGAAAAGATTTCTTTCTTTCTTTGTTTCTTGGTTGTCAACGAACTTAGAATGCATAAGTAAAATTTCACATCATGTTTTTCACTGTCTGGAAAAAACAATTCGATGTAAGCCCCATTTCCCCTCAGAATTTTTTGGCTCTGATCCCCCCTCCACTGGGGAATTTCCAGACATTTCGTTTGGGGGGGGGGGGGGGGGGAAGGTGGGAGGATGGATATTTTCTGGAACCACACAATGACATCTGCAGATGGTTATCTCTTCTTGGATAAGGATGGCAAACCGTAGGCCCTGTCTCACAACTCTTCAATGTTCATGCATAACCCTGTTGAACATAAAAGAAACTCACACAGTATTCGCAAAGAGTTCCCAGTGTATTGGTGTCTCCTTTGTGGTATATCATCATTGAGAGGGTAAATGCTCGCAGATAATGACTTGTACACCAAGCTACTCTAAAATCTGAGGGTAATGAAAGGGATGTTGATGATGTTAAACGAGTGAGGACGATGTGCGAGCCAGTGAGCCATGGCTGCTAGTCATGCTAGCCAACATGGCGATCCATGAAATGGGTGCTTAGACTTAAATGGGAAATTTGCCTGGCTCGCATGACTCGCTTGCCCCATTTTAAACTGGGCCACTTGTTTCATTAATTGCACACTATGAACAATCCTTGACAACAGGAAATTGTGTAAATTATGTGTGGTTCCAGAAAATATCCATATCCCACCACCGAGGAAATTTCACTTACATGTAGGACCCCCCACCTCCCTAGATTTTCCATATTTTTAAGTTAATCGCAAGGAGAATCGCAAAGAGCGACGCCGATTGTAGTTATGAGATGGTTTTCATTTAATTTCGTTGAGCGGTCTCGAATTGGAACACAGTAAACTACTTACAAAGCAATCAAAATGTAGCTTGTAACCTCACCTGTTATGCGGTCATGTCTCTATGGAGACTGGTAACGAGTAATGGTGGTCAATATTTTGTACGTGACAAGTCATTGGCTTTTGTTGGCCTAACAGGGGCCTAATTCCTTTGGATTTGCATCCATAACTTTTTGGAAGACAGAACCCCTGATTTACATGAAAACATAATTAAAACATAAAATAATGATATGGTTGAACTTATTTATTTCTCCAAAAATGATCTACCAGATCGGTAAGTAGCAATTTTTATACTTAGTTCGAAATTAACCCCTTGGAAAGTGATTTTTATCATTCAACCCCACTTCCCATTTGAAATTTCCTGGGCCTCTGACCCCCCTTCCCCTACCCCTTGGAATTTCCAATTCTCTCCGTGGTGGGGTATGGATATTTTCTGGAACCACATTAGACTTTGCTAAGTGATAAATTTATTCATTCAAACCTTACACCCTGATCAGATTTAGACATTTGCATAAGTTTTTTGGATATGTAAAACCTGGAGAATAATTTTTTTGTGGTTATATGACTCTCTGTGATTTGGTCAGTACACTCTCCAGTGGGCTGGAGAATTCAGCAAATCTAAGTTGTATTTTCAAGAATGGTGCACAATTTTGTCAACAGTAGCAGAGTATTCTGCAGTTACAGTCTCCATGATATTATTGTATTGCAATATCCTCTATAGGTAAGAAAACAAAAAGCAGTGAAAACTCTAATATGGCATATAGCAGTATTAATTTTAGGGTCTTTCTGCAGGTACTGAAAAGCATTGTATTTTAAT
>NC_090877.1:33114880-33117380 GCF_036669935.1 Montipora foliosa | reverse complement strand
AACGCACGTGCAGGGCGTGCAAAGCTATTGTTTTTGCCCACTAAATATGCAAATTTGTGACGTTCTCGTTGCTGTCGCCGTTGTCGTTGCAAAAGCTCCCTAATAGGGAGCTTAAGCAACGACAACGGCGACGGCAACGAGAACGTCACGAATTTGCATATTAATTATTATTTAGTGGGTAAAAACAATAGCTTTGCATGCCCTGCACGTGCGCTTTTCACTTTTGTCCATTTGTTTGCCGTCGTCAGCAAAGCAAAAACGTGAAATAGGCAAGTTTTTGGTTTTATGAAGAACGTCAGCACTTGAGGATAAATTTTCATTTTCTGTCCTAAAATGGAGTGCCGTTGTGACTGGTGTCAACTTTGAGGAAATACCTCACCCTTGTCATATTAAAAACGTTGAAATAGTCACGAAGCGATTACAACAACGTAAATTCATATTTTGAGATGACGTTCTCGTTGGTGTCGCCGTTGTCGTTGCTTAAGCTCCCTATTAGGGAGCTTAAGATCTACGACGACGACGTCGACGAAAACGCCACAAAACAATGATATCATTGGTTAAAAGAGCATAAATAATCGTGCTGCACGTGCAGCACGAATTTTAGCTCATATTTTTGCGGTTCTCTGCATGACGATGACGTGAAATCACTAAATTTTAGGTTTTGACGACAACGTGAGCATGCAACAGAGAATCTTTCTTTCTCTATTTTCAGTCTGAAACCGCTCGTACCGATTTAGTTCTAGAATACGTCGCCCACATTGTACGACGTGAACGAGATGGAATAATCGCCAAAGACTTTAACTAGAGCAAAGTTCTATTTTGAGGTGACGTTTTCGTCGACGTCGCCGTCGTAGATCTTAAGGTCCCTATTAACGTTGACGGTTCGCGCGAGACTCAGTGCGTTGTGTATTGGAAAAAAAACCAGTTCGACCAGCCTGTTACCAGCGATAGAAGTGACTCGAGGTACTCATCTGTAAATAAAAAGCATCTACAGCTTACATGCTTTTGTTGAGAGACCTGAAATCAGTCTGAAACCTTTCCTTGTCATAGACTTAAAGGTTGAATGTATCTTGATTCAGCCACGTAAGTTTGAAATGAAATAAAATCATCGAAAATATTTCCCTAAATTTAAGACTGCAAATGCCGATTTTATCACTTTTTTTCATTGCATATAGCTTCGTTTATATTTCATTTGGAGTTCAAGTCCTTCTTTGCCGCAGGGGCCGGCCATAATGGGCTCCCTGTCTGTCGTTAATTTGACAAAATATACCAGCATGATTCATTCACCTTTATCACTCGGCGGCCATTTTGGAGTCCGTGGGGAATAAAGACTTTGTCTTTGCATTGTCTTTGCCCGTCCAGCCTCACACTGAATGAGAGGTCCGACGGGCAAAATCTTTGGTTTGGACATTGAATGATATGAGTCTATTAAACAAATGAATCTACATTTAATAAACGAGTAGGAGGCCCCAATCTTTGGTCCCCATAGAAAACATTTTGATAAGTCTACAACACGAATGATGGGCGGAGTCTCACTAATAACGCCCCGTTTCCTCCAGCGTATATTTCACAGAAAAAAACATTTCCTCTTGATACTTCCCATTGCACGAACTGCACAATACAATGTCACGGTGTTTACAGAATATAAGAAAAGGAAAAAGGGAACCATTTGTATGGAAATCTATCTTTGGTTCTTTGGGATAAAATTTACAAACTCTTTGTAGTGAAATGAAAGTTGGAAAGATCATAGCGAAGTTTTTTCGTGTGGCTCACCATATATCCGTGGACTAAGAAATTAATGAAATGGCACAACAATTTCCTCACTGAAATGTTTTATTCCACAAGGTTCATAACCTTAGCTAAGAGTACCGTGCAACGATACGTGTACGGCAAAATTCCGAGATCTCTCACCCAGTATAAACCCACATGAAAGCCTCTCGACTTGACAAAAAACCGTCTATGTTAAAATTTATGACCTTCACATCGGAAATCTTCACGAAGGCATGGAACAAAGCCCGAAGAAATTTTCGACACCGAAAACAAGTTGACTCATCGTCTCTCTTTGGTTATTTTCAAGCTGTGTGAGCTTGGACAAAACCGCGGCTTTAATTGTGTTCATACCGAGTTGACCAACTAAAACTTAAATAGAAGAGAAACAACAAGCCCCTTACCTTGTCTGAAAACCAACGCGCGGAATTTGTACACTTTCCTGTTCACTACATCAAGGCGAACTGAACACGAATCTGCGACAGCTGTAATCATGGCTGCTTGAGATGACAAAGCTTTGTTTCGCAACAGCCAGTATAAACACCTTCCTGGCGTCAACAAGACTTCAATTTTCCAATGACTGCGAATAACGACAGGCAGTTAGACTCAGAAAATTTCTCATAATGAACGGATAGAAATGGCGATCACTACCAACTAAACGAACATTTTACCATCTATAATGGATGTGTTGACGGAATTTCGACATACCTATAAAGCCGCCGACCGCAAACGT
>NC_090877.1:33089880-33099880 GCF_036669935.1 Montipora foliosa | reverse complement strand
TCGTGGGCACACTGTTATTTTTAAATGAGACTCTTATGTCTCAAAAATGCCTGAAATAAAAATGCCGATTAAATTTTAAAAAATGTCTTAAGAAAAAATCGTTTTCGAGGATTTGTAACATCTAAAAGGAAACCACTTACCTTAGCTTTGATTCACTGTCCACTGCAATGTCGTCGCTGATTTTGCAATACACGAGGTGATTGTAGAAATCTTTGCTACACTTTGCTATTGCAACACATTCCCCATTAGCGGGGTTAAATGAACTGGGGGCGCAGGGTCCACCAACGAGGAGTGAATAGCCGCAAGATGCCATGCAATACGTCCTTAAGGATTAACTATACTGGTCTAATTATTTTGGATGCAATTCTCTTCTTCTTGTTCTTGTTCTTATTACTGTTATTATTTAATTTAAATAGGGACTTGCTGTTAATAATAGTTTTCTTTTCTTCACCAAGTTTCCTCATTAAGCTCACATGGAACAGAAAACAAAGGGTCCTTCTTTGGAAGTTATTCTAATATACTGTAGGTAACGCAGAGTAGGAATTCATTCATTCAAAAATCATGTTATTTTTTATTACTTTGCAACTTATCTATATTAGTATATCAGTGTTTCACATTTTGCGCCATTGCAAACCTGTGTAAACTTAAAAAGAAAGGAAAAAAAAACTTTCATTGCGCTTAATTTGTATGCCAAAAAACGAATAATATAAATATAATTGAATGGGAGCATTGGTCTTACAGGGGCACTCAATGACTTCTCATTTCGGAAAAATAGCTCCTTTTTTTTAAGTATCATGTTTCTTGGAATTGTTGTATTGCAAGAAATTTACCACCAGGAATCGACACTTGGGAAACTAACATCACCAGTTCCCTTGGCGACGAAGCCCTTTGGGGCATCGACACTTGGGAGAGTTCCTGAAGTAACAAGTCCTTTGAGGGTATCAACACTTGGATCTAAAATAACAGTAGTTATGATAATAATTGGGATGAGGGTCTCTTGGGCTTGGACACTTAGGGTACACACTAGTTCCTTTTGGCAACAAGGCCTGATGAGTAATCAGCACTTGGGACATGTGAATCACTAGTTCCCTTGGCACCAAGTTCCTTTAGGGGATAACGTCTCGGAAAAAACCTACATTGCTACTTCCGTTAGCCACAAGGTCATTCTGGCCATCAAGACTTATTTTATTACTCCTAACAATATTCCAAAATGACCATTTTAACACCCACTTTTCAACTAAAGCTTTTAAAAATACATAATATCATTTGGGGTATGATACTTCCCTTACGTTTTTTAATTGCAGGTTTCATTCAGAGGAAATTTTGAATGGTCAAAAGAATTATCTGCTACAATGACTGGTTAGTGCATGTTATTATTATTATTATTATTATTATTATTATTATTATTAATTATTGATCTCTGGAATAATACGTTGAAGTCTCACGTATACATCAAAAGAACACGATTCCACCTGCCTTCAGTGGATCACAAACATTTTCTTCGAATTGTGTCATGTTTGTTTTAACTTTTGACTAATTCCTATTTTGTTGGGCATAGATGATCCCACTATGAACAGCACATCTGGCAGGAATCAGGAGAGAAGAGAGAAGGAGAGAAAGTGCTGAAAAAGAGAAAGGACAAAAGAGCAACAGCAGAAAGAAAGAGGGCCAAGAAAGAGAAATCAGCAAAAAATAGTTGATGGATACAACTAATTGTAAAATAAAATACATCACCTTGAAGTGCACAGTCTTCTGTTTCAAAATAATAATAATAATAAATATTGTTGGTTTAAGTTGGTCACACTAGATTGTAAGAAAAGTAATTAAACTTGTATTGCAAAGTCTTCTATTTGAAATAAAAAGCTTCTATTATAGGCAAACATTCTTTCAGTGTATTACTATTAAATGTAATGTTTGAAAACTAAGCACTGACATACATTATCAGTGATGGCATAAATTTGGATACGCGCATGACGGGAAATATCAACAAATAATTTTACAAAAAAAGGGTTCTGCAAAAGGATGATAAGGGGGCTGGACAATCTGAGAGCCATGCGAGGCATGCGCATTTCGCATTTAAGCCTAAGCAACAATTTTAAGTAGCGCTGTTAAACAGTTATTAAGTCTAAGCACCCATTGTAAAACGTTTAGCTTTTAAGAACTGTGTGACTTGCAGTCATGGCTCGCAGTCATGGCTTGCATGACTTGCATGGCTCGCTGGCTTGCATATTGTCCTAACTCAATGATAAGTACAAATAATCATAATAATTTTGGGTCAACATAAGCGATATGTATTATCTACAATTTTCATCATGGAATGGTTTCAGTAGACGTCGGATTCGTTTTTGTTAAACACTAAATAACATACACTTGTAGATAATACGTCTAGACTTCCGCACGTGTACTGGGCAAAATTTTAACCTCCAACCCTATTGCGCACGAACAGGGTGAAAAACTCCTACTCGTCATACTTGTTCTCAGAATATAACATATGCAAAATTATGCACATTACAAGTTTCTCTTGTATACTTATGCCCTGTTTATATGGTCTCGGGTACCCAACACAACCCTCTTTCCCAAGACCACTTTATCGAGGGTTTATATAAGAATTGCGTGAACGAGACGAAGTTGACCCTACTTGATTATGCATACATTTCACGACTCATCTTTAAAAAAATAAGCATCATCATTTGCCCTTTTTTCATTGTAGTTCGTCTTTTATTAAGTATAGTTGCGTTTTAACATTCAGAAGATGGACTGATAATCTTAACTGAGCAGTGATGTGTAGTTTAACTAAAATGTATGTTTTTAAATTAAAAGTTTCCGTTGGCTGCGTTGAGAATTTTGGCGGCAAAAACCTCTTCTTTCGAAAGTGAATGCTAGCAACACGTATAAGGTCTCAAATTGTTGCTTCTGTGATTTTTATTTTATGCGTGCGCATTTAAGATTTTGCTGTCTTGTCTCGGGTAGTCGAGCGAAACTGTTTACATTCGAAAAAGTTGTATCGCCTGCCAGGGTTATTCGGACCTGCCGAGGCGAGACAACGAACTCGCCCACCCGAGTTGTCTCGCCCTCCTGTAAACAGTTAATAGATTTTTTAAACAAATGACAAATGAGAGAAAAAATACCTCGTCTTGGGTACCCATGACCATATAAAGAGGGCCTAAATGTGTGCAATATTTAGAATGAGAGATAGATATAATTAATATTGTTGTCACAAGATCTGAATGCTTACAATGAAAACTTTAAAAATAAAATTTAATACTTATCCATTACTGCCTGAATCTGCTTAATGTGGGGTTTGGTTAAATATTCACAATGGAATTGTTAACATATTTAAAAAAAACCCTCTTTCTTTTAAAGTCAAAGAGTTCTTTCTTATTCACATCTAAAGGCTATCGCCGTCTTGCGAATTTTACAAATTCTCTGGGGAAAAAAAACACTTGGGGTAGACACTCATATAGTGGTCCGCTGTAGTCACTCATATAGTGGTCCCAACTATGCTTAATCATCCCTAGCCGTACCTAGGCATCCCTAGCTGTACTTAAGCATCCCTAAGCGTACTTAAGCATCCGAGGCTTCTTCATCCCTAGCCGTATTTAAGGATCCTTAATCATCCCTAGCCGTACCTAAGAATCCCTAGCTGTACTTAAGCATCCCTAAGCGTACTTAAGCATCCTTCTTCATCCCTAGCCTTACTTAAGGATCCTTAATCATCCCTAGCCGTACCTAAGCATCCCTAGCCGTACTTAAGCATCTTTCTTCATCCCTAGCCGTACTTCAGGATCCTTAATCATCCCTAGCCGTACCTAAGCATCCCTAGCTGTACTTAAGCACCCCTAAGCGTATTTAAGCATCCTTCTTCATCCCTAGACGTAGTTAAAGATCCTTAATCATCCCTACCCGTACCTAAGCATCCCTAAGCTTACTTAAGCATCCTTCTTCATCACTAGCCGTACTTAAGCATCCTTAATCATCCCTAGCCGTACCTAAGCATCACTAACCGTACGTAAGCATCCTTAATCATCCCTAGCCGTACTTAAGCATCCCTAAGCGTACTTAAGCATCCTTCTTCATCCCTAGCCGTACTTAAGCATCCTTAATCATCCCTAGCCGTACGTAAGCATCCCTAGCCGTACTTAAGCATCCTTAATCATCCTTAGCCGTACCTAAGCATCCCTAGCTGTACTTAAGCATCCCTAAGCGTATTTAAGCATCCTTCTTGATCCCTAGACGTAGTTAAGGATCCTTAATCATCCCTACCCGTACCTAAGCATCCCTAAGCTTACTTAAGCATCCTTCTTCATCACTAGCCGTACTTAAGCATCCTTAATCATCCCTAGCCGTACCTAAGCATCACTAACCGTACTTAAGCATCCTTAATCATCCCTAGCCGTACTTAAGCATCCCTAAGCGTACTTAAGCATCCTTCTTCATCCCTAGCCGTACTTAAGCATCCTTAATCATCCCTAGCCGTACGTAAGCATCCCTAGCCGTACTTAAGCATCCTTAATCATCCTTAGCCGTACCTAAGCATCCCTAGCCGTACTTAAGCATTCTTAATCATCCCTAGCCGTACTTAAGCATCCCTTAGCGTACTTAAGCATCCTTAATCATCCCTAGCCGTACTTAATCATCCCTAAGCGTACTTAAGCATCCTTCGTCATCCCTAGCGATACTTAAGTATCCTTAATCATCCCTAGCCGTCCCTAAGCATCCCTAACCGTACTTAAGCATCCTTAATCATCCGTACCCGTACTTAAGCATCCTTAATCATCCCTAACCATACTTAAGCATCCTTAATCACCCCTAGCGGTATTTAAGCATCTTTAATGATCCCTAGCCGTACCTAAGCATCCCTAACCGTACGTAATTATCCTTAATCATCCCTAGGCGTACTTTTTCTTCATCCCTAGTCGTACTTAATCATCCTTAATCGTCCGTAGCCGTACTTAATCATATTTAATCACCTCTAGCTGTACCTATGCATCCCTAGCCATAAACGTCCCAAGTAGTACTTTTAAGTAAAAGCATCCCTCATCGTTCATAGACGTACCTAAGCATCCATTGTCATCCCTAGGCATACTTAAATATCCTTAATAATCCTTAGCCGTACCTAAGCATCCGTCGGCGTACTTAAGCATCCTTATTCATCCCTAGCCGTATTTAACTATCCTTAATCATCCCTAGCCGTACTTTACTATCCTTAATCATCCCTACGCATACTTAAGCATACCTCATAAAACCCTAGAAGTACCTAAGCATCCATTGTCATCCTTAGGCATACTTAAACATCCTTAATCATCCCTGGGCGTACTTAACAATTCTTAATTAATCATCACTAGCCGTATTAAAGCATCCCTAGGCGTACTTAATTAAGCATCCTTATTCTTCCCTTGCCGTACATAAGAATCCTTAATCATAACTAGCCGTACTTAAGCATCCTTAATCGTCCCTGGGCAACCGTAAGCATCCTTAGTCATTCCTACGCATACTTAAGCATCCCTCATCATGCCTACACGTACCTAAGCATCCATTCTTATCCATAGGCCTACTTAAGCGTCCTTAATTATCCCTAGCTGTCCAGTTACAGTGAAATACAACTACGGGTAAACTTTGGAAAATGGGGAGAGATTACCAGAAAGATCGTTCTATAATTTAACGTTATCTCTTATTATCACTGCTACTAAATTTGCAAATGGAAACAACGAGGCCCCATTAGGGGTTACCAGGATACAGGATATTGAGGTAAACATTTATAGGCATACTGGATATTTGAGGGGAAAATTAACGGAATACAGAATATTTAGGCCATATTGTTTTTTCACATGAATACTAAGAAAAAGTACAAAGATGTTTTTGGAGATGCTCATCTCCAACTAGGAGTTCCTGTAGAATGGATATCGTCGAATGAAAAACATGGCATCTATTGTGAAGAAAGCACAACACCCATCAATAGACATCAAGGTCACAATGAAAATAGTGATAGTTTTATGGAAAAGAAGAGCATAGATGAAGCGGCATGTAATAACGAAAGTGGGTTTCTATTGGTTTGTGACAATGTGGAAGACATGCTGCAAGCGCAAGTAGTCAATGTTCTAGTAACACAATGTCTGAACAGATTTGATATCTTGCAGAATATTAATGCACCGTCTTCGTCGAGATCATTTGATGCTTTCGATTTACCCTATACATTTTGTAAAGTGTTGGGATCAGTATGCTCCGATTTGACACCCTCCTCAGATGTCATAGAAGCTCCCCTGAAGCAATTAAAATCTGGTGGCGTTTGATCTTGAAATAGATGCAGTTCCTGGCGATGGTGACTGTGCTTTTAGAAGCATAATCAGACAACTCTATAAAGTATACAAAAATTTGGTTTTATCAACGGAGTTGGGAGTTGATAATGTAAATTGGCCACCGTACAGAGATTCTAAAAGCTGACGTTTCGAGCGTTAGCCCTTCGTCAGAGCGAATCGAGGAATTATGGGTTACGTGTAGTTTTTATAGTAGAGTAGGAGCTACGCTATTGGTGGTAACATGGCAACGTGAAAAATAGGAATATATTAGTTAAATGAAAAGCGTTCGTTACACCGTGAGGATTAAGGGTGCCGATTTGGAAGATGAATTTTTGTTCCAGATTCTTGCAGCTTTCCGTCGTACCTAGATGTAGGGAAAGGCCGCAGATAGCCATGTGTTTTTTGGAGTGGTTAGGGAGATTAAAATGACGAGCGACTGGCTTAGATGCATCTTTGTCCTTCTTCTCAACATCGCGAAGGTGTTCGCGGAATCGGTCACCTAGTCGTCTACCTGTCTCCCCAATGTATAATTTATTGCATAACGTACAGGTTAAGCAATAAATGACATTTGCGGAGGTACATGTGAAACGATCGGTGATCTTAACAGATCACTTAGGTCCCGATATCTTGAAAAGACAAGTTTTGCATCGTGAGCGCGCGCATTTGAAAGTGCCGGGTTGCTTGTTAGTTTTGAGCGCGCTTCTAACTAAAAAGTTCCCTACGCATTCCATTTGTACCATCGGATTCTATTCTCAAGGAGCCATTGTACGTTGCCTTTACAAGCTGTGGACCCGGCCATTATGATTCAACACATCCTGTGACTGTTGTTGGTAAGTTTTCTAAATGAACCATGGTTACGGTACACAACAAACTATTTTGGCAGCTTTTTTCATTCAATCTTTTATTTTTTAAATCCGAAATGATACTTAAGTTGCAATCGCCCTTTCAAGAAAAAGCTTTCCAAAAAAATGTGACTGCATTTTTTAGTATTTAAAGAAGGAAATCATAAAACTTTAGGCGATTAAAAAATGGTTTTGATGATACATCATAAAGGAAAGATGGAAGTAATATTTATTAATCAATTTAATTCTGTAATCTTATTGACATCACATATATTTTGTCTTGATTTGTATTAAATTTACTTTGAAATGACTTTTATCAAAAGAAAATTTCAAGCTTAAATGGAAAATTCTCCACCACTTTAAAGGTAACCCGTGTATTCGCTTCAGAATATACTCAGAACATTACTAGGGGATGGGTGGTAGTTTCCACTACGAATCCGCGTATCCAGACGCTTCAGGGGTGCAGTTTGATTCACGGGGTGCACTTTGATTCTAACCATTTAGTTTAAGTCCTTGCCCGTTTTCCTGTAAATCACATAACTGAAGATCGCCGATTCATCGTCTTAATATAATTCAGCAATGATCGACTTTTCTATTTGGGGAATATTCCATCCTTTATGTAATGAAAATTCTCCATGAGTGTGCTATTGTTAGCACCACATAATTGTAATAGTAAGGCAAACATGCTGCGCTATCATATTTATTGCATTATAGAAACCTAGACACTTTGGATTCTAAAATCAGCAACTTATTCAATTATAATTATAGTGGTATTTTTAACACTTAGATGAAAGAAGTGAAACAAACGCGTCCACGCTGCAATCCAGCTTCTGTGCTTGTGGTAAAAAGTCAGCTGGGATGGGGTCAAACTGCTCGATTACCGAAACCTCAAAATGCTCTTGTGTGCGAAAAGGAACAAGGTGTACTCGAAAATGCAGATGCAGAGGATGCCAAAACAAGCAGGAGACCAGCAAAAATGAAACAGATAGGCGAAGGTCAAAAGGGTGTCGTTGCGGGATAAATAAAAAAGAAAACTTTGAATCGTGCAAAGATATTGAAGGAAAGAGAAAAACAAAGTGTCCGTGTTTTTGTGATGGTTTAGGCTGTGATTAAACCATTGTTTTCGCTTAAAGTGCCAAAATCCATTGTCTCAAGTAGAAGCGATGCAAACAGAGGAAAAGAAAAAAGAAACCCGGAAGAGGAAACTTCATTCCTCTTATAAAAGAATGAGAGGAGAACATTACTTGAAAATCAAGGCTCGTGGACTAAGTTAGAGACTTGCATTCTTGAAACCATTGAATCCCTTTTAACAAGCCTTTTAAATATTCCTGGTACTGCTGAAAACATTGAAAAGCTTTACAATTTTGTCGCCAGTTCAGAAAAGGTTGAAGAACTTTGTCTATATCTCAGACCTAAAACTTTAAACCAGATAAGGACCAACATTTTGCAAGTGTCGAAGACGCAAGAGGCATTTCTTAATCTCTTTTATCCATTTCTCTAACCCGGAAGATGACGCAAGCTTCTGTGTGGGAAACCATGTTTAGTTCAGTTCCATATTTATTCGTGTTTTAAGAACCTTTTAGTACTAAGTTCAAGTTTATAGTGGTTAGTAAAAGAAAAATTTCAATAGTAAAGAGAATTTGTTTCTGAGCTGTTGATGCTTAACCGATCAGAATCAGGTAATTTGTCTCTTTTTGTCTCTTTTCTTTGACAACGTACATGAATTGAATGTACACTTGGTGAAAGGATTCTTGGGTCTTGTCATTATTACATGTACCTTGTTATGGTTATCTTAAGACAGACGGCTCTTGGGAAACTGCATATAAACTATCATCACCTACTACTCGAGTTAATAGAACTCAGGTATTTCGCACCTTTACATTGAAGTAACAAGTATATAGCCATATGAAATAACTGTAGACACGTAATTTTCAGGATGCTTAATTACGGTTAGGCATATTTAGGTACGGCTAGGGATGGTTAAGGATGCTTAAGTACGGCTAGGGATGAAGAAAGATGCTTAAGTACGCTTAGAGATGCTTAAGTACGGCTAGGGATGCTTAGGTACGGCTAGGGATGATTAAGGATGCTTAAGTACGGCTAGGGATGAAGAAGGATGCTTAAGTACGCTTAGGGATGCTTAAGTACGGCTAGGGATGATTAAGAATGCTTAAGTACGGTTAAGGATGTTTACGTACGGCTAGGGATGATTAAGGATGCTTAAGTACGGCTAGGGATGAAGAAAGATGCTTAAGTACGCTTAGGGATGCTTAAGTACGGCTAGGGATGCTTAGGTACGGCTAGGGATGCTTAGGTACGGCTAGGGATGATTAAGGATGCTTAAGTACGGCTAGGGATGAAGAAGGATGCTTAAGTACGCTTAGGGATGCTTAAGTACGGCTAGGGATGATTAAGAATGCTTAAGTACGGTTAAGGATGTCTACGTACGGCTAGGGATGATTAAGGATGCTTAAGTACGGGTAGGGATGAAGAAGGATGCTTAAATACGCTTAGGGATGCTTAAGTACGGCTAGGGATGATTAAGAATGCTTAAGTACAGGTAGGGATGCTTTCGTACGGCTAGGGATGATTAAGGATGCTTAAGTACGGTTAGGGATGCTTAGGTACGGCTAGTGATGATTAAGGATGCTTAAGTACGGCCAAGGATGAACAAGGATGCTTAAGTACGCTTAGGGATGCTTAAGTACGGCTATGGATGATTAAGTACGGTTAGGGATGTTTTAGGGACGGCTAGGGATGATTAAGGCTGCTTAAGTACGGCTTGGGATGATTCAGGATGCTTAAGTACGGTTAGGGATACTTAAGAACGGCTAGGGATGATTCAGGATGCTTAAGTACGGT
>NC_090877.1:33072380-33079880 GCF_036669935.1 Montipora foliosa | reverse complement strand
GACTTTGTTTGGAAACCATTTGTAAACCCTAGGATTGACTACAAAAGCCACAAATTGTAAAAACCTTTCAGAACAAGAAATAAGTGGTCGATAGACCAAACACAAAAAAACAGATTGTTTCTTTCTCTACCCATCTGCTTTGCTTCCAAAGCGATTGCCGAGCGCACTTTAATGATCTGAGATTACAAATGTACTAGATTTCAGTCCACTATGCAGTACACAACGTGAATAGATAGCCATTAGGTTTGTTTGGGCAGTTTCAGCCGAGCGCTGTGCAGTCGTGATCACACGTGATTACACTACGATAACTTCGATAAATAACCCTAACCCTACCTAAAAATTACAGAGCTAAGCGGCAGTTTACAGAAACAGCTGCTGCCAGAACGGAGGCCAGGAAAAAGCTGCCGTAACTGAAACCCCGTTGGGGGAAAATAAGGCAGGAAACCTGGGTAGGATCCATGACTTCAGTTCTGAATGCCAATCCTACGAAGGCCACGCTGCTAAGACAGAATTGAAACGAAAGCGTGAACTACTATTTAAACTGCGGTAGAAAAAGAAAAAATAAAATAAGAAATAAAAAACGTTCATAGCATTGGCGTTGGCCAAGAATGATCTCCCATGTGACAAAACTCTCTTGTATGGCTGTCATCGTGTCCCATGATGCACTGAACATGCCCAGTCCCCACTGCTCTCATGCCGCAGAAATATTTCATTTCCAGCTAATTCATATTCATGCAAAGTCCGGCTTTTACATATTTCAGCTCTACTACACTACGTTCTGTACGAAATCACTTTATCATTTTGGAATTAGCTCATGAAACGATTTAGTTTGGACTAGACTTCTGAAGATAAATTCGTTAGAGTGGGGTTATTAAGTAATCTTTTCAGTATTGAAACTGCACAGACACTACTGCTTGATTGGGCAATCACAACCTTCGCCTGCGAACGCAGACGTATTTCCGGCGGTCGTTTCTCTCGGGGGAGAGAAACTACCGCCGGAAATACGTCTGCGTTCGCAGGGTAAGTAAAAACCCGCATGTAACAACCTAGTGTTTTAAGAACCTGCTGGCAGAAATTTCCCATTTTTATACCTCAAAATATAAGAACCTGTTTAGCCAAGCAAAATTTATCAGGTTCTTAAATGTGAGTTATGGGATGTTTTTATAAGTATTTTTAACTAAGAAGTATAACTTTTGTGAATTTGATAAATAGAGAATACTTCATGGAAAGTATGCACATACAGTTTTAATAAGGAAACTGTAGTTCTTTGAACACTAGGAGGTGCATTTATTTTGTTTGTTTGTTTGTTTGTTTGTTTCATTTCATATACTGTAGCACTATGATCAATTATGATGATTCCATCATAAAATGAATGTGACCAGAAAATTAAGGCAAAATGACTATAGTTTTTACTTATTCCATTTAGTATTTTATTTTGTATGCAAATATTTCTGAAAAGATACTTTGTTCATAGTGTATATAATTTTTTAGTTGGTCTTGCACAAAGCTCATGACAAGACAGTTATAAATAAATGCTGTATCATAAAGGACCAAACCTATTTTTTCTGCTTGTACAGGAATGGTTTCTACTTAAAACTTAAGAACCCAATGAAGAACCTACTTTAGCCTAAATTGCCAATAACTACCCCCAAATATAAGAACTTGTTTTGCCAAACTTGGAAAATGTAGGTTCTTACACGCGGGTTTTTACTGTATCTGGATGTATACTTTCCAGTCACAAACTTAAGTAACTTACATATAACTTCAGCTTACCGATTGTTGCTGTTGCAGTTGTAAAAGTTCTAACTGCATTTGAAGACTGAGCTTTCATTTCCTGCCGAACATAAACAAATAAGAAAATTTCTGTCATACTTGTAAACTTACTCTCAAAATATTTATGAAACTGACAACAAGAAAATTAATGGCTCAAACCAACCTGACCCGCTGTCTTGATTCGCTTCGTCGACTGCGCGTTTTCTTAGTATTATCAGCACAATAGCAGCCTCTACACAGAAGATTTTCGTTTGTTTTTACGAAAGGCGAAACGTGTTTTTTGCCGCAAACACGACAGCCAATCTTATATAGTGGTAAATCACTTGCACGCTTTCAACTTATTCGCCAACCGGCGAAGGGAGCCACGGAAGCTTCTAAGACTCTTCTAACTCTAAAAAGTCCAAGTGAAGCTATGACTTTCGCAGTTACGAAAGCAATTTTTACAACTGCGTAGAGAAGCCTGAAAAATTCAGGACTTCAACGGGGTTTGAACCCGTGACCTCGATATATGATATATGAAATGAATCGTATGAACGTCAGTGGCTTCATAGCTCAGTTGGTTAGAGCGTCGCACCGGAATCGCGAGGTCACGGGTTCAAACACCGTTGAAGCCCTGAATTTTTCAGGCTTCTCTACGCAATTGTAAAAATGGCATTCGTAACTGCGAAGATCATATTAGCTTCAATTGATTTCTTATCCGCAGTTCATATGATTCATTTCATATACCATTTCATCGCTAAAAAGTCCTTCGCATGGTGGAGAAAAGTTTTGCAACCCCTCATCATTTCCCGCCTTTGCAAACGCGGCTACCAGCTAAAAGTTAGAATCTTCCAGAAAAAAAGAACAAACGATCGATTCTTTTCCTTTGCCGAGAAAGCTCGATGACCTCATCCTCTCTGGCAGCCATCTGGCTTGCAACGAGATTATGCGCATGCATGAAATGGATTCCTAACGGACCAATCAGACTAAAGTCTCCATTGCTTTTCGCAATATGATTAGCAATGGAGACTTTTGTCTGATTGGTCCGTTAGGAATCCCATTTGCTGCATGCGCAAGGCATGCGCATAACCTCGTTGCAAATAGACTATTTATATCGTATTTGACGACGCGTGTGATCTGAAGAGGAAATCGAAGGGTCCCAAAAAACCATCAAATCATCCAGGACAACGTAGAAAATAGTAGCTGAGTGAACTTTATTTATCTAGCTGTCCATAAAATGAGTTTTCGAAAAGAAACATCGCGATTTGAAGTTTTTATGGAACATTTTCCTCGATTAGTTGACTGTCTCAAAACAACGTGACGTCACGCGCTCTCGCATCCTTAGGCCTGTGGTTGTAGGTTTGATTCCTGCCCAGGGGCCCGTTTCTAGAAAGTCCCGAAAACTTTTCGGGCCCGAAAAGCCATTTGTGAAACTGTCAACCGGTTGTTTTGGAAAGCCGATCTTTTAACATATTTTTAAGGTAACAAAAAGAAAAATGACTGTGAAGTTTGAGGAATTAAATCCTCTCCATTCTTCAGATACAAGGGGATTGTGACACCCGAAAATGGCCCGTAAAGTTTCGCGACTTTCGAGAAACGGGCCCCAGGACTCTGATTTTAAAGTTGTCCTACCCCCCTTGCCCGTTGTCAACGCAACTTGTGTTGTATCAAGTCCTTCCCTCGGGCCCATTACACATTTCCATCATGCGTGTATGTCGGTATTGTTTTTACATTTATTTTGTAGCGGTCACGGTCATTCAGTTGTAACTGACGCTCGCACGCAAACAATCCACCGATATTGCTTATCCATTAATTTATTTGTAACTAGATTCCTTGTTCCTGCTTCACACGTTCCAACGAGGGCGTTTTCAGGTAATGAGACACTCCTAATTGATTATTTGTTTGTTGTTTGATTGAACTATACTGCTTTTCTGTTCTTTAATTAGTTGTACATTATGATCACATAATATGTCTCATCAGCCTGCTTTAAATTAAACTCTTTACTGTTTCTCATTAATTGTTTAATAGCAAGAACAAGTAATGCATGCGTAATAAATTTCCTACTCGCCTCTCTTTTCTTTTCTTTGGATTAAAGTCAGTAACTATGTCGGCACAAATTCCTTTTATGCATAACTTAACTGTTTATTTTCTGAGTGATCACGATCATTCAGAAGCTTGGCTGGTTGTCAGGAACGCACGCACGCACCGCGCACGCAAACAATTAACCAATGTTGCTTACTCATTAATTCATTTGTAACGACTCGAGGAACATATCAAGGTAATAAGTCACATAAGCTTGAGGGTGTAATAAATTATTTGTTTCTTGTGTGATGGAACCATAAACTGCCCACCATTCTGAGAAAGTACGTAAATGATACGTATCTTGAATTTTCCTGAACAGAGTAGGTTTTAGTTTTTGAATCCGCTTAGATTCAAACTTGAGGGTGCCACAAAGCAAAATGACGATTAAGAAAGCATTCAATCAGTTTTCGCCAGACAAACTCTTTATGTCTACTCGCTTTAAAGTCTTACATAAAGCTAAGCAAGACCAGAGCCTCGTATAATGTAAGCGTTCTCATTACAACTTTGAACCTCGCCGAGCGAAACCATGTATTTTTTGAGTTGTTCCGAGCAATCATGAACAGTCATCTCACCTCGATCCGTTCTCTTGAGAACTTTTCAGCTTTCCGCTCAAGTTCTACTCTTTTTGCATACTAGGCATAAATGATTTGTGTTATGAAAGTTAAAATGGATTCTTGTTGTCGAGGACCTCACGTCGATTAGCACCCATTTTGGTAAGTTGCTCACTGTTACTCATTTCTTAATAACACGAACAAGTAATAATTCATGTGTGATAAACCAGTTCTGATGACTTTTGCGTTACTTTTTGTTGTTTTTTCTTTACTCAGTTCGGATCAAGTTAGTTACTGGGTTCACAGTACAAGTCAAGCCAAGTCACTCTAAGTCCGCTTAAGCGTTCAGACATATCTAGAAGACAAGTTCTTTCCGTGCAAAGCTGTCATCATTAACGATAAAAATAACAGATAAGGTAACTAACATCATAAATGTGGTGAGGTAGTCACGATCCATTTTAGCGAAGAAGTTGAGATCAAAATGAGACCGAGAAGCCGTAAAATCGCTGTAATTGCGACTGTTGTCTGTTTATTAAATTTACAAAGGTTGATCAGCCAAATAACCTTACAAAATCTTATGTTCCTTCGTGAAAGAGTGATGGAAGATTTTGTCCAAGAGAGTGAAAGCCTGCTTTTTCTGACCGCCCTACTTTTGAGCATTCACCGAAGACGAGGTAATTTTCGGCACATAAGAAGAAGAGCGTGGGCCTGGCCAAGACCGCAGAACTGATTTGATGTAATGCTAGCATAACCTCGGCTGAATGTTCTTTGGAAACCAAACTTTCGAATTGAACGTGAAACGTTTGACGAGCTTTGCCAAATTCTATCTGATAAAACCCACGATTTTGAATTTTTTTTGCTATCAGGTTTCTTAAGTCAGCCTTAAGTCATGTTTGAAACAGACTCAACAACTGCTTAGGTCGTTTGAGTTTGCCGACACTAAGACAGAAATCACGCCTCTGTGACTTAGCAGTTCACACCTGTCATTTTCACTAAGTCGACTTAAGAAATTACTAAGTCAGACTTAGTGGTCTAATGTGAACCCCACAAGTGACTATGTCAGAATTCCTGATATGTTTATTTTATAAAGTGATCATGATCACCGTCACTCATGATCAGTTGCGAACGGAGGCAGTGTGGCCCAGTGGTTAGGGCGCTTGCCTTGAGATCCGGAGATCCCGGGTTCAAGACCCGCTCTGACCACTCGTTGAATTTGTTCCTGGTAGTCCCTGGTTCAACTTCCCAGCTGCACTTGTAAATAGCCAACTGGTTTGCCTCCGGCCAGTTGGGATTCTTAACAGTTGTAGTTGTTGTGTTCTGTTGTTTCGTTGATTCATTGGCCCTGAAAAGTCCCTATGGGGAGAGGTCAATTAAGTATGTATTGTATGTATTGTGATGACGCACCCAAGTAATCCACCAGTATTATTTATCGCTCAATTTTTTGTTCAGCCGGATTCATTATTCCTGCTCTCAAGGTTTTAAAAGAGGAACATTGCAAGGTATTTGGTAATATTAGCTTGCTGGGTGTAATAGATATTTGCCCGTCGTTGCAAAGTAATAAGTAACAATTAGCTTGAGGGGTCACGGTGATAAATTATTTGTTTCCCTTGTGATCGAACTACGATGTATATACTGCCCTCCATTCTTTTCTCGCACATCGAGAAAGTAAGTAAATGATGTATCTTGAATTGTTCCTGAACAGAGAGGGATATTAGTTTTCTGAATCCGCTTAGATTCAAAATTGAGGGTGTCACAAAGCAAATGACGACGAAGAATGCATTCAATCAGTTTTAGCCATAACAAACCCTTTAATGTCTACTCGCTTTAAAGTCTTACTTAAAGCTAAGCAAGACCGGAGCCTCGTATAATGTACCCGTTCTCATTACAACTTTGAACCTCGCCGAACGAAACCATTACTTGAGTTTTTCGGAGCAATGGAACAGTCATCTCACCTCGATCAGTGTTCAAATTGGATTCGGCTTCACTGATCAGTTGCGCACTTTGCTCGAGTATGAAATGACTTCTCTTTGCTGCTCCATTTGTTAGTTTTCTTGAGAACTTTTCAGCTTTCCGTTCCAGTTCTACATTTTTAATGCATACTAGGCATAAGGGAATTTTGTTATGAAAGTTAAAAGTTTTCCTACAAGATTCGATAATGCATAGATAACCACATGAAATCATCACATTTTGCAGAGTCATTTCTTGTCGTCGAGGACCTCGCATTGATTAGCATCCGTTTTGGTAAGTTGCTCACTGTTACTCATTTCTTACTAACACGAACAAGTAATTTATTTGTGATAAACCAGTTCTGATGAATTTTGCGTCACTTTTTGTTGTTTTCTCTTTACCCAGTTTGGATCAAGTTAGTGACTATGTCAGAATTCCCTACATGTTTATTTTCTGAAGTGACCACCGTCACACTCATGATCAGTTGCAAATGATGCATCTAAATGATCCACCAGTATTATTTATCCCTTAAATTTTTTTTCAGCCGGATTCAGTACTCCTGCTCAAAACGTTTTGAATAGGAACATTGCAAGGTATTTGGTAATATTAGCTTGCTGGGTGTAATAAGTTATTTGTCTGCCGTTGCAAGGTAATAGGTAACAATTAGTTTGAGGGGTAACGGTGCTAAATTATTTGTTTCTTTTGTGATCGAACTATATACTGCCCTCCAATCTTTCCTTGCACATCGAGAAAGTGAGTAAATGATGTATCTTGAATTATTCCTGAATAGAGAGGGTTTTTACTGGGTTGCCAGTACGGCAAACCCAGTAGGAATCTGCGTTTATTTCGTCGTTTTTTAATTTTTTTTCGTGTCGGTAAAAGTCTTGCCTGTCACTTCCCTGCTAAGTGGTGGCTTTGTGCATAGAGCCTTCTGCGCGTATTTTCTTAGTATCGAGAGGGTAGTGGGAAATGCGTAGATTTCTCTGGTGGACACAGTAGAACGATTAACTTAACCGGCAATGGCGTCGAAAGTCATGTAACGCGAATGGCGTTTTAGTGGATCTTTCAACAAAATATACCCTTATGAAGCTCATGAATGGCAGGTCAATTGGATACACAGGCGGTGGAATCTTAAAAGCGACGAGTAATGGACTTCGACAACAATCTA
>NC_090877.1:33064880-33067380 GCF_036669935.1 Montipora foliosa | reverse complement strand
AAATCCAACTCGAGATCCTAACTCGGTAAATAGGCAACCTCGTAATGAAATTGCCTCTAATAGCAAATATGTTGTTTGTTTCAAAAAATATTTCGCTGGAAAAGGTGGCCTTTATGAATTCATCATGTCGTGTAATATGCGAGCTTAACTGGTTAGTTTTCATGGCATTAGTAAAGCATTTTCGTGTCAAAATGCGGTAAGCGTCTTTCTGTTACTTAATTAAATGTAATTATTATATGGCTCTTTCTCACGAGGACTGGGAACTACAAAATCCACGAATTTGATTGGCTAAAATCGATATTGACCGCGGTCTAGATTTTCCCATCTAGACCGGTAATGTTTTGCGGTGAAAAGATGCAAACTAAAATGCAAAAATATTGAGTATTTTCTTCTACAAATATTTATTTATGGAAGTACCAAACAGCATGATGACAAAAGAGAGGATGACGAGCAAACTTTGGCAGAATTAAGTTCAGCTCATCGCCACTCATCGCCGTTCGCAAGCAAAATGTCAGTTTGTACAAACCAGTTACATTAAACGAATTAAGTTGTTCTTGTTTGCCATATAATAAACATCTTATTAACCGAGCTTAGTCAGTCTGTATGGGAGAATCTTGACCTCGGTCGTGTGTACAGACCTCACTGCGTTCGGTCTGTACTCACGACCTCGGTCAAGATTCTCCCATACAGACCTCCTGCTCGGTTAATAAGAGCTAAATATCAACCATGTTACTCTTGTCTCCCGTAAACTTGATTTCCACTCTCAAAATTACCTCCAGAACCTACTTTTTGCGTAGAATAAGCTTTTAGAATGAAGTTCTTGTCTTCTGTGGTAATACTTGACGATTCGGGAACATTTTGTGAAAAAATATTTATAACGGGTCACACGCTCAACTTGATCGCCCGAACTTGCCCGATTATGCATAACAACAACTTGGCCTTTTGACATCCCATTGAAAAAAACATTCATTATTAAACCCGCAATGGCGTTGAAATTGTAACGCGAAGGGCGTTTTAGTGGAATATGGAGATCAAGAATGGAACGTCAACAGGCGGGGAAAATAAATATCTGGAATCTTAAAAGCGACGAGAAATGGTCTTAGACAACAATTGCAGTCGGATATGAGAAGTGTGCGTTGTTTCTAATCTTATTTTATGAACTGTGCTGGTATGTAGAACACTGACAGCAAGTGGGAAATTCAGTATGGGTGAAAAAGGAATCGAGCGTCTTGAATGTATCACAGTGTTTACCGAAGTCACATCTCAGTTGTCTGAGATGAAGCAATTTGATTTATTTTGTAGTTAAGCTGTACAGTTTTCAGGTAAAAAAATAATTGAAAATGTGACAATGAAGAATTAATGGAAAGAAAGCTTGTTGTCTATTTTGAACTTTGGAAAAGGTTCTTCAGAAAAGAGTTACAATTACAAGAAAACAACTAAAATCTCCCAAAATGTTTTTCGCTGATGGTAACTTTTTATATTCGTGGTTCAAAATTAATGTCGTCTTCATGTCGTAAATTTTGTTACCGATGGCAAAATATTTTATTCTCGATCGACCGTCCTGAAACTTCCTTCTGCTCTTCTTAAAAACTGTGTATCCATATTTATTTACTTTTACATCAATAATTGTTTTGCATAAAGCAGGCTAACAAAATCTGTATCTTGCTTGGTTCGCATTTGATAGCATTAAAATATAATTTTCGGTCCTATGCTTTGACACAGATGCTTCACTGTTTGGCGAGTAAACATGCCGCGGTAACTTCATCACGGCGCCCGCTGAATTCCGGCGATGTCACTTTCGATTTTGCGATTTATTTGTGCAGCCAAACCGTACAATAACAAAATTGAGCGTTGCAAAAATCCCCCAAAATGTTTGTCGCTGATCGTAACTTTTTATATTCTATATTCACGGTTCAAAATAAATGTTGTTTTCATGTCGTAAATATGTTATTCTCGAGCGATCGTCCTGGAAACTTCCTTCTGCTCTTTCTAAAAACTGTGTATCAATATTTATTTACTTTTGCATCAATATTTGTTTTTGCATAAAGCAAGCTAACAAAATCTGTACCTTGCTGAGTTCGCATTTGTTAGCGTTGATAGTATTTTCGGTCCGATGCTTCTGTTTTATGAGGGTTATTATTATTTTGGTCTCCCATCCAAACACTAACCCCGCAAACAGAGATTAACTTCAGTGAACTACGGCATTATAAAGCTGTCAGATGCTCAGAGGGCACGCTTAAACTTGTGGTGAAAAGAAGTTTATCAACATGTCAGCCCAGAAGGCAATGTTTCTCATTTCCCATTTATTTTCTTCAATCTTTCTGGATTCAGTACTTACCCAAGACTTCTACCATGGCACTACAATGATAGACAATACCAAAACAATATCGTGCACTGTTAGAGCTACATATTACGGAAGGACAGATCTGTTTTGTCGTAAGAACGAGTCAGGACCTGTGAGCCAAAGGGCCTCGTCTGGTATGACTTCTTAATGACCCCT
>NC_090877.1:33044880-33049880 GCF_036669935.1 Montipora foliosa | reverse complement strand
TGCAGTCAGTAGCGCAGCATGAGAATCTTTCAGATCATTAAGCTCCGGTAACCTCTGTGATTGGTTCTGAAAGTGAGAAGTTACATCATTTCGTAGTGTGGTCAATTCAGTTGTTATTTCATTGTTTGCCGCCAGTATTGCCGCATGAGAAACTCTCAAATTGTTCAGTTCATTTAACACTCCTTTTAACAACAACGACAATTGCGCTAATTGTTGATCGAAATCAGCTTTGCTATCTTTGACCGGATTTGAATAATTAGATTCGTTGGAGTCCAAAATGATTTCCATATATGCGTTATCGATATTTTCAGCCTTGCTTAGGTCGTCTTCTGTGGATAGTACAGGAGATTTAACAACATTCCTTTCACTTGTGTTATCACATGTTGTAGTTGAACCATCGCTAAGGGAAATAAGGCCAGATGAAATCTCCTCTCTGGGTTGAACATCTTTATCTTGATTTTCCTGAAGAGCGTTCGGTGTTTCGCTAACGGGATGTGAACGAATTGAAGTTAGGTTGATTAAATCATTTCTCAGTTTGTCTGCATCCTCTTTTCCCAAAATTTGTAGAGTTCTCGCTTTGTGGTAGAAATTACAAGTGATGTTTTGAATCTTGAAAACTGCACAAGATCCGTTATCATTAGCTCGAAATTGATTAGGTTGAACTTCCAAGTGCAAGGTTAAGAACCTGAGTTGGTCGTTCTTAGATCCATGCCACTTAAGCTGATTTTTCGAAGTCAGGAAAGATAATTTGTTGCAAAGGGCTTCCATTTCATCCATTCCATCCTTGCTTTCCATGCTTTCTAATGTCTTCTCCGCTTTCCTTTCCTGGTCCTTTCAGAGTTCGTGAGCCGATTCTGTGGGAAGAACTCACACTTGAATATGGTCGCATCAGCAATTCGAAGACAAAAGTGAGTGCTGCATTCCCCCGCCCCTACTGTTCAACACATGGTACTCCCTTTGTAAAACAACTTATCATTGCCAAGCGTAACACACTGGTTAAAAGACACTGTTTGCAGCCATGAAATAAACAGATTGATCTTTCAGCGGCCAGCAAATAACTTGCGAAGGCTCCTCAATGCACAATGAGTATGTCAAAATATCTTTATTGTAGTAGTTTCATTGATACTTCTGGATAAATTGACAATGACACACAACGGGCAACTATCACAGTAGTGTCAATCGCACAAATAATAGCAGGAAATTGTGAAATTGTTTCAACTGATTCAGCTAATTCATTTTGATTCGACTGATCAAAGGGTGCAGAACCCTAACACAATTCACGTGCGCTAATCGTCGATCAGTCATCATAAAATCAAAGGAGAAAATGAGTCCTGTCCAGATGTACGTTCCACAATAACGAATAAAGAATATTTGCAAGACAGTGATGCCAAATACTGACCATTATGTAGAGTAATGGCTAATACACTTTGCAAAATGTGAAAAAATTAACTGGAATCTACGATCAAGTGTCAAGAAAGCGACAATAATGTATGCAAAATTACTATGAGGCGCGAAAATGAAGACCGCTGACCAGTGAGTGACTGTTCCGCTTAATTCCCCCCGTAGGGGATGCGAAGACCGTGACTTCCAGCGAATTCCCCGCCTACCGGGGAACCGAAATGGAATGTATATGAGGTGAAAGTCCCCGCAATCACTGGGGTTTCAAATGACTGGTGCATTACCAGCTTCCCTTCCTCTTTGCTTCGATAAAAAGGCTTAACATATAACGACATCTGTTATTCTACCCTAAAATCGTATCATATAACAAGAATAAATTACATGTGTAACATTTTTGCGCCAAAGTCGAAAAATAGCGCGGCATACGCACAACGATATCTTCAGAAACTCTTCACGAAATACTTCGCGATCGTTAACAACATTTGCAGTAAAACGAATTATAGCGTCAGTGCAGTCGTGTGGATCAGTCATGTCGGTTGTGTTTAATTATGGATTTGCAAGAGTTGCTGTAAAAGAGAGCTTGCATAAAGTTGGAAGCAGTTCGATTGAAACTGACCCTGGTGAGAGATGAAAGAACTACCTTGGAATCTTCGACTACCTGATAGAACAGGGGGTGAACTTGCAGCGCTATCAGCAGTTCCGCAAAAGGCCAGCAAAGCCAACACGAAGGCTAAATAAAATGCTTGGAGGGGAGATCACTGTTCCAACACCTAGAACAAACAGAGAAATCAAAGAAACACTCAAGGTAAGTCAGACTCGTGACCATTATAACTAACTAAAACTATTTACAACGTGTGAACATTTATTACTTTAATACAAGCTTTTACATGTACATTGGTACGGAAGTCCAATGTAAAGCTATTAAGCGATTGTAAAGTTTCACCAATTTTAAATCCTTACGTAAGATATTAGCTGTCTCGTTTAAAAATCGTCCCCCTTTCAAATGATTGTCCCTCAAACATTTTAAATATGTAACCCCTTTGGAAGCACGCTAACAGGCCAACTGACCTGGCTATAATACTTCAGAAAATATGTTAAATAAAAGGTATGCTCAAGACTTAGCTCATCATTGCGGAGGGGTTGGCGCAGTGGTAAGATCTCTGCCTTCCAACCCTAAGGTCCCGGGTTCCATTCCCGGTTCTGCCGAGACTGGAATATTTGGCGACCTTCTTTCCCGCATAAAGTTCACTCAGCTTTCCATCCTTCCGAGGTCGGTAAAATGAGTACCAGCATGCATGGACTGCTTAGAAGCGGCTGCTATTTGCGCCTGTATATCCTTCCAGTCCGCTGGGGGTAAATTGATCATTGTAAAGCGCCTTTGAGACGTTAGTGATAAGGGCGCTATATAAATGCACCACTTTACTTTTTTTACCATGCTTCTGAAGTCCTCCCAAAATACATTACGAACGTTCGCAAAAATAGTAAAATGCACCTCCACTTTGGACCAGGTAGATTTTTAACCTCTTAAAGAAGCAAAATGTATTTTCAGAGACCAATACATCCTGAACGTCGCTTTTAGATGCCAACACTCTGAAAAATGTCATTGCCTGATTTCATACGATGGGAGCCTGGCACTAGTTATCGGTTTTGCCGGACGGAAGTGAAAAAAGATGGCGGAAGTATGAGAGAAGACTCGCCCAAAATGGTTTTTGCAGCATTAAAAAAATCATAAAAGAGGATTGTCTTAAATCGCTCAACACACAAAACTTGGGAGAACTTGGTAATAGTCTCCGGGACTAAAAGTGAACTGATTGTTTCAAAAATTATTACCATTTAAAGATGACCCGGCTTTGCTCGACAATCTCTGTCAAGAAAAGCTTTAAGGCGACAGCCCTTTCGAGATAGGAGATCCCACTACCAACAGCTGGATGGAAATGCAATACTTCCCTCTTTCCTAAGATTTCAATAGACGTTATCAGGAGAAATCAGTCTAATAGACGATAGGGAATGATAGGACAATTGCGCAAAGCTCATCGAATGTTTTCTTCAAGACGAATGAAAACCAACAAGGTTTTCAAAGATGGTAGAAGTTATTTATCAAGTCAAGCATATTAAAGAATTTTTGTTCTGAAGTCATACGAACTGCTACTGTCTTGTTCATCGACAATGTTCCTAAGAAAGGTTTTTGCGAATGTGCTGTCGGAAAGTGTGGGCTCTGTTGTCATGTTGTACTTTTACAGTTGGAACACTTCATAACACATAAAAGGCTGCTTTTGTCTTTAACCTGTACACAGAAGCCGCTCAAAAGTGGCATCGATCAAATTTAAAGAAAAGGAAAGAGGCAAAAGCTAACTTGAAGGATGCTGCTCATATCAGCAAATATTTTAGAAATGCAAAATTAGCAAGACATGTGAATCAAAGACAAAAACTTGAAGGCTGCTGCTCATATCAGCAAATATTTCAGAAATTTAAAATCAGCAAGACAGGTGAGCCAAAGAAAAAAAGTTGTAGTTTGAGATGTAAGTGATGAAAACAGTGACTTACTGAAACGAGTTATTTCACCCATGAGCTCTCAAGTAGTAGATGGCCTGTCTAAAATCAATTTATCAAATCTGAATAATTATTTCTTAAAACTCTAGAGAAATTTAAAAAAAAGTCACTCAGAATTGTATTACCATTTGCCTTACAAAAATGCTCATCTGAACAGAGAACAAAACGAACATGACTTCAAAACTAAACCCCCCAGCTAACCTAGAACAAAACTCCAAAACACCTTCTGAGGTTGAGGATACATGGCACTCCTCATTGATAGCCAATCATTCTAACAACTTCAACCAAGAGAATTTCAAACTGGGGCAGCCTACTTCAGAATGTCAAGAGCAACAACAACAAGAGCAAATATTTTGTGCAGATAAAACTCAAGAGTTGTTAAGATGAGTCAGACTAACTACAATGATCTACAATTGGAAGATACATTGATGTTCAACAAAGCACTTCTGATTGCCATGGCTTAACCTGAGGACTGGTAATAACAGCTAGTAAGGCTACCATCACCCCTGGGTTTTCAGGGAAACAAAGAGTTTGATTCGTCATGGTTTTACATAATTTCTAAACAACGTTGATGAAAGTAATATAAATGTAAACCATGCAAAGCAACACAGAAACTTTAAAAGAGGAAACTACTATGAAGAAAAGCTTAAGAGGACTTTCAGAAACTGTCTGGTAAGTCAGTTTATTCTACACTGTTAATAGCAATACAATACTCTGAAATTTAGCAAATAAGTAAATTACCAGCATATCATGCATTTAATAATCAAATATGAATCCTAATCAACAGTGATTTAGATAAACATACATGTATACAGGAAAAAATTAATGATAAAAGAGTCCGCCGTTTCGGCGACATCTTGGCACCTTTGTCAAGGGAAACTAAAATAAATATGTGATTTCAAGAGTATTAACTATGAGTTCAGAGTCATTAATTGGCATAAGTTAGACAAAAACCTTAGCGCGAATTGAGTCTGATTGTACATTTAAACACGGTTGTAATTGTTTAATGAGTAACATCTCGTTAACGAGACAATCAAACTTGTTCTGGCATT
>NC_090877.1:33037380-33039880 GCF_036669935.1 Montipora foliosa | reverse complement strand
TACAAAGCAAGACAAATTGTTAAAGACCACATCCTTGAAGAAAAACGACACAATAAAAAAAACTAAGGGGGGCAAAATCTGTTGCAACAAAACTGAAAAACCAACTCAAACAAAAAGGAGGTGTTTTAAACAGTTATTCTCTTGTGGATACATTTGCCCATGGCAAAAATGGAGCAAATCATAGGAGTGTAATGTTCATGGCTTGCATTAGATATTTACAACATGCATGTCTTTTATCTAACCAAAAGGCACCAACTGCATTACATTTCATTTTCAGTATTTTGTTTAATTGTAGTCCCCCAAAAAATCTGATTGTTTCCCCAACTATTTTGTCAGATTGGAATGTTCTTTTAGGGGAGGCAGACAAATTAACTCTGTGTAAAAGATTTGCAAACAGCAAATATGATTTTCATGTTTGGAGTGATGACTCTAACAAAGGAGGGGAGGAAAGGCACATTGTGGGGGTGCACACATGGTGCCATGAAACTAACAAGCCAAGGGCTTATGTTCTTGCTAACAGCATTGTAACTAGTGGGTCAGGAAAACACCAGTCAGATGTCGATTTCCACATTGTTCATGACACATTTGGTATCAAATGTCTCAGGGTTAGTTGGGGACAATGCCTCTACCCAAAAGGGTAAATCAAATGGATTGATTGCAAATAGCTCCAAACTATTTGGCAGGGAAATGTTTTTTGTGGGCTGTTACCCACACATACTTAATATAATGTTGCAAAGAATGTGCCAGGCTGGGTTTGGGGCAAAGGGTGATATGAACAACAACCACATATTGCAATTATTATACAAGATATCCTGGCTCCACCATGAACGCCCAAGTCAGTACAAGGCAATGTATGTTTCACTGGGAATTTTAAGTAAAGAGCCGCCCCTTCCACAGTCCTTTATTGACACAAGGTGGACATATTACCATGAGATGCTAAAATGGTATTTCAAGTATGGAAAAGCCTGTCTTCAGCTTGCAGAGCGTATACTAGAAAGGATGCCAAAGTCAGATAACCACTCATCAGTCTGGCAAAATGTCATCAAGCTGAGCTCCTGCCCAATGATCCAAGTGCAAATTAAATTCTTATTTGAATTCCTTGACAAGTTCATTATCCCATCTCTTAATTCATCACGAGCAAGTGACGAGGAACTTGGTTTTTCCAGTAGATATCTGGCACGACTATGGCCTGCAACTGTTCTCACGCACAATGAAACACTCAGTCAATTGTTACTGTGTCCATCACTGTATTTTCCTATAACACAAGAGCAAGTGCAATTATCTTTGAAAGATCCAGCCGCTATTAAACACTAATACCAGGAAGTGCAGAGGCCCATGTTGCAAGAAGCCCTGAAAGTAATTAAAGAACATGGTGCTGAGTGCTTATCCTTTCCCAAGCTGTTTGGAATAGGAGCTGATCAAAGATTCCAAAGTCCATTCTTCTAGTCATCTGTTTTGAAGGTCCTTGACATACAATTTGCATCCGCTGAAAGCAATCAAGGAAATGCATCTGAAAACAATGTAAAATTTTATGGACAGGATCTTCAGAGATTGGTGTCTAAGGACAGAAATGGGCTGGTTAAATGGGCCTCTATTTGGGAGCTGCAGAAACCTCAACTTCTAACTGAGATTAAAGCAATGGCAACATCACCTGAAAGCTGTCTTGTTAACAAAGACACCACACCACACCTTTTTTAATTTTATGCCAAGCACATTTTTAGCATTCCTGTGAACAATGTCATCGCTGAAGGACAGTTTAATCTATCCCAACTTTATCTGCATGACAACCTGTCAGAACTATCAAAACAGGCCTCTGTAACATTTGTCGAGAACACTATTCACAGTGGTTTAACTAATGGTAGGACCACTGAGACAGCAAGGCAGACACATGAACAGAGAATGAATGACTATGGGCAACTACTGACCACAGAGCTTCTCCAAGAGGCAAGAAAAAAGCTCAACAACATCAGAAAAGGTAGTGCAGTCAGTGCCCCACTTAGAGGAAAGGGTGTCTATCCTAAAGCTTGGGAGGAAAAGAAACTGAACAAAGACACATCACTGACAATGCAGTCTCTTAAAGCTGAAGGTCGTAAGCTTGAACTTCAGTGGAAAGCTTCAACAAAAGGAACTGTAAATTTGGATGAACAGAGGTCATTCAGGCCTACAACAATTGGATGGCATAGAGACACTGGACAGGTGCCACCTCTAATGCACCTTGCAGCACTTACGGTGTGGGATTATGGTGAGGAGCTTTCAACACATGACTTACCAGTGCAATGCCAGAAGTGCATCAAAAATCTTCCGCGTATCTTCCCAACCTTATCAGTTAATTCTGTGTCCACTTTGGATGTCTCCATGGATATGTCCATAACATCTGTCCCTGTTCATGACGAATAAGACCTGACTGAGGGGTGGCTCATCAAAAAGGGGGAACTAACTTACATTTGGAAAGGTTAAAGTCAATTTATAGTCAATCTTCCTCACATGTGACCAATATTTT
>NC_090877.1:33024880-33032380 GCF_036669935.1 Montipora foliosa | reverse complement strand
TTGAGGCTGAGTCGTGAAAATTTAAACTTGTCGATTTCATTTTTTTATATTTTTGAGTAGCAATTCCTGGTTTCCTTAGTCTTGACAAAATCTTCAACCAACTGGTCAGTTTCGTGAAAAATGATACCCTATTCTAGACCCAAACACTCTGATTTGTATACCCTATGCTAGAGTAAACTGCGTGAAAACCATACCCTTCACAGCGGCACATATATGGCAGTCCCCCCCCCCCCGGGGATGGTGTCCTATTGATAATTCTGGGCTTTTTTAATTTTCTTTTTCCCATTGATTTTATAGGGGGTCAGTAGGGGGGTCAGTAAGGGGGTCAGTTGACCGGGGGTCAGTGTTTTGTCGAAACCCGTAATTAACCAGACATAATAAGGTCTACGTTTACGGCACTGGTCGCTGGCATTTTGCCTTAAGCATACATACATTACCACTATAATTTGGAACTAAGCTTAACTCTTAAAACTCTTAAAAATTGGTATTTAATTAATTGTAAAAATCGAGCGAGTCCGTTTGGGCCTCAAGTTCTCGCGGCAATGTTAAACTTTATTTCTGTTTAGCGAACAAGCAGACTTAATGAAAAGCACCAAGAAAACTGTGGTTGCCATACTTCACCGAAATTGGCTTGTGCCGCCCGTATTTCAAATGTAAGGTTAACTTTGTATAAATTTTAAGAAGTCTTCTGAAAGTCAAACACGGTCTACAAGATTAAAAACGGCTTAATGTGCTTCTTCGTTGACTACTGATGACCAGATGACAACAAAAGAAAGACATATGACAATATTTGTTACCTTTTCATAAATGTCTTTTCTTGAATCGCGAGCAAAATACAAGCAATAAAGCCAAGAATATGTTCAAATGTGCATTCAAGATGGCGTCTGCCTTCAGGCGAAACCACAGGCGGCCCAGATTCGGAGGGTAAAAAATTATAAAAAGTGCAAGCAGCAGGAATCTTGCAGATAAGTTTACTAGGATAACAATAATTATTTGCTCTCATTTGTGAAATAGTTTGACCTCCTTGTTGTTTCTTTTTTCTATAACGTTTTATTTAAATTATGTCTTTCTTTTGATGGATAAATAAATAAATAAATAAATAAATAAGTTTTGTAGCTATCAGAAAAAACCACTTGCAATACACTTAACTTTAATTATATTTAACAGTTATTTGCCAATGGCAAGGTGAGTGTTCATTTGAGACAAACAATTGTCTCCATAACTTCAAAGCTGAACAACTTTATCTATTATTGATTAATGACACAGTTATTTCTGTTTTAACAGTCAAGAGTGCCTGCGGCAGTCCTGCCGTTTTGTTTTGCTTTATATTCACGAGCTAGTGTGGTGAATATAAAATCATACTATTATTTGTATAGGAAACCACTCAACCAATCAGATTGCTGGAAACTCTTTGTTCATCTCCGAAATTCTGCTAATTATTTATTATGGTTGCTGTTATTCCAGCCCATCCCTTTATAGCTCTATTGGCATTCAGATATAGACATTTGACACTGTCATATAGCAATTAAAAACTGTGAAGTAATAATAATATTTCACAGTTGTTTTTTTTTCTGATTTTGGAAAAGAAATATGGAAACCTTTGATCAGTTGCCTTAAGTCGGCTTAAGTCGCCTGATTTTTCTGGCAATTTCTTCTTAAGTCGCCGTAAGTTGCTCTAAGGTACGGCGACTTAAGGTCCCAGAGTAGGCCTGATGCAAAAAAAATTACAAAGAAAACCAACTGAAGACTAAACATTTATTTTACAGTGCCTGTCTGTAATTGTTTTTACTCTATGTTTCGTTGAAAGTTGCCCCCCAGATGCGGGCAAATGAGCCAAAGTTCCGTGACATGTAACGGCGCAAAACAAGACCCTTGTCGGAGGGTGCTCGGTTGGCTTTTGTTTGCCTAACCTACAGCTAGGACTTTTACCGCTGACAAGGCGGTTGTCGTTTTCCCATTTAACCTCTGGGAGCGAGGTTGAGATCCCGAGGGATCTTTGAGCACCCTCCTGTAAGTAGTTGGGCCCAGAGTGCGCGGTTACCCGAGGGATACTTTCGACTGGCTCGATTTCTCCCCATACCCTGTAACTCAACATCCGCACGAGTCGTCAAGCAGTGTTCAGAGAGTGGCCAACTCTCACCCACCTAAACTCCACCAGAATCATGAGCTACTATGTGTAAAGTATACTTTTCTTATTTACTAATGTGATAATTCGGTTGATTAATCTTGTGGGAAGGCAATTTTGTCTCACTGCGCTGGCTTGTGGTGATAGGCATTCGCATAACCGCACGCCTATATCTGCCGGCACTACTTTTGCACAGCTGATATTCTCCAAAAATGTGATGTATATAGTGTATTCCCCATTTTGTGTTCTTTGACGCTATTGCGATTCTTGGGTTATTCATGTTAAAGGTTTGTTAAATTATTTCTGTAATTTTTGCTATACGTAAGTGCCAATTTCGTTGATTTGCTCGAAGGAATTTCAATATTTTGCGTAAACAGCGTCGCTCACATCTAACAGAACTTTAGCTGGCTGGCGAATATGTGTAGTATAGTCAGTTGCACTATTTTCGGAGATTTTTTTGCACGCAGATTCAAAACCGCAAATGGAAACTTCTTATATGTTCAAAAACATACCTTGTAGCTTGACGTATGTCGAAAAAAAAGTAAAATTAATTGGACAGACCGCTTTTGAAAATGGAAAGGTATAACTCGCATGTAATAAGAAACAGATTTTACTTAGTATACTTCAACGAAAATTTAAATCTTCTTACCTAAAGAACAAACGCAAGCAGACTAATTTGCTTCGTTTTTACAACGAAATACATGCAGAATCGTGAAGTGTAAGTGTCCGGGATCAAAAATAGGGCAACATACTGTAAATTTTAATACCTGACGTGTTTACAGTTTACTGGTCGGTGGTGATATGATTTTCAATTTCCAACTATAAATTTCTTAAAAGCTGACAAGACATAAATGATTTGCACGAAAATTAATGCAGCCAGCTTGGCGACTTTGCAACTAGTTTTCGGTAGATACCTTTTCTTTTCTGATTACGCAGATTTTTCAGCCAAAGACTGAAAATTGCATGGAAGACTTTTCTTCGTGTGTCTCAGGTTGAAATTCGTAATTTCACTGGTTTAACCAATTATAAGAATACTGCGTGTTTGTTTATTTATTATTTCATTATTTTGTTTGTTTAGTATAGATCGTATTCATAAATGGCGGTGAAGTAATGATTCTTTTGTGTTTATGCTAATCATCCTAACTAGCCTCCTAAACACGAGCAAAATTCAAAAGAATTTTTGTTCCAAAGTGAGGCTAGTCATGATGATTAGCACAAAGACAAAAGAATGATTTCTTGACCGCTATTTATGAATACGGTCTATATTCCAGGAGTTCAAATTATCTTTATTATTTAGAATATACCGGTATATTCATCACAAGCAAAGGGGCTTATTAATATTACCAAGGCAATGACAATCCTGCACGTAATAAGCGTCAAGCTTTCATGTTTAGAAACCAATCAGTTAGATTAGGATGGAGTATAGAGTGGCTCTGGGACAAAAGTCAGTAGAGAAATGGGGTACTCTTTTTGCATACTACGCAAGTGATTTTTGTTATGAAAGTTAAAAGTTTTCCTACAAGATTCGATAATGCATGCCTTGGATAACCACATTAAATCATCATATTTTGCAGAGTCATTTCTTGTTGTCGAGGACCTCACGTCGATTAGCATCCATTTTGGTAAGTGCTCACTGTTACTCGTTTCTTAATAACATGAACAAGTAATAATTTATGTTTGATAAACCAGTTCTGGTGAATTTTGCATTACTTTTTGTCAGAATTCCTTATAAGTTTATTTTCTGAAGTGCTCACGGTCACTCATGATTAGTTGCGAATGATGCAGCCAAATGATCCACCAGTATTATATATCCCTTAAATATTTTTTTCAGCCAGATTCATTATTCCTGCTCAAAAGGTTTTAAAAAGGAACATTGCAAGGTATTAAGTGATATTAGCTTGCTGGGTGTACATGTACCTGTAATAAGTTATTTGTCTGTCGTTTGATTGAACTGTGACTAGGTCACTTGTGCTCATTTTGTGTTTATTTTTATTCCAATTATTTTCGAGTTCTTTTCATTATCCTAATTACTATTATTTGCTTGTTTACCCATAATTACTCAATTTCCTCATATTTTTGCTTGTGTAGTTGTGTTATCCCCACACATTTCTCTTACTTAATTCCTGTTGTGTAGGAGTGGTAAACTCCTTCTTCCCTTAGGTAAATCCTGTATTAGTGGGTAGTAGATTTACCCCCTAGCCTTATTTGGTTTTTACTTATTTTTCTATTTTCCTGAAATCCATTATAAATTGGCTACCATTTACTCAGTAAGTTCAGTTGGTTCAGTTAATTTATCTGAAGAGTGTCAGTCTTCAAGACAAGTCATTTTCCAAGACTTCTGAGGTGTATAATGTATCAATAACATTTGGTATGTTATCAGTATTTTCCTATTTCTTTATTTATGCCTAGCCTTTAGTTTAGTGACTACATATAGCTTTCTGTTCTTGATTTTAGTTCTTAGCAGTGATTGCAAAATTTCATTTGCTGTTGTCTAGGTTTATTTATCTATGTTGACCTTTAGTCTGGCACAGCATGTGATTTGCGCCTTGAATATTTTTGCTGTTTTCCAATGAGTAATTGCTGTATTTTTGTCTACCGCTTTGCATCCTTTTAATTGCATTTGATTCCAAATGATCCGTTTGTTACCATTATTATTTTCACAATTAGTAGTTTCAATGTACTATTGTGCGATTATTGTGCAATAAGTAATTTGAAGCTCTTGCTATTTTCAAATCCATGCTTCATATAATAGTTCTTGGATTATAACATTGTTTAGTTTGTTTACGATATTTAAAGTCATTTTACTCGTTTTGTTGGTAATTTCTTTGCCTTTTAGTTTGCAAGCATGTTTCTTCATGTATCAGCTATTTAGCATAGTTTTTATTGTTCAGCTTGTAAATAATATCAATTTACTATGTTTAATCCATTGGCTTATTGTGGCTTTGTTTATTTGTTCGTTCCCGACTGTAATAAACTCGTAAAACTTAGCTCAAATTTGTTGTTCTTGCGTCGACCGTTTTGGTCGTCTTACCGAAATATACTACCCTCTATTCTTTCCTGACAAATCGATAAAGTAAGTGATGTATTTTGATATTTTTTTGTTTACATTCACTTGATCTCGATCCACGGTGTTTGCGTAGGTATAAATGATTTGTGTTAGAAAGTTATTTCCACCTAGATAATGTTTTACCGAAAGACTTGGCAGTGGATAACCACATGAAATTAAAATTTTTAGAGGTCAAAAAATGGGGCGAGACAAGAAGGAAAAACTTGCAGACAAATCCCTGCATTTTGAAAACTGGCAAGTTGACCTGTGATGCATGTCATCAGCTGTCATAAATTGACCAAGAAAATATTTGGTCTTCCATAGTGTAAATTGAACTTTGTGCAAGAGAAGGTTAAAAAATTTGGCAACGAAAATAACATCCTCGGAAACCCAGGGGCAGTCAGTCGAGACGGGACGTGAATCGGGACTGGCGTAGTCCAGTAAGGCGAGAAGAGCCCCTGGGAGACAGTTTCCCTGGGAACATACCTTTAACGGATCAGTTCCAGAGAGAATTAAATTCTGATTTTCTGATTGGGTGGAAATTTCCGCAATTGTCTATTTTCCGCTCAATCAGAGCAAGAAGGACTTTTGTCTGATTGGTTGATAATTTGCTTGTGCCCAGGCTTTTTTGACACGCGAGCGAGCGAAATAACAAACAAAATGGCGGCCGAAGATGTCTTGTTCGATTACTTGCTATAGGAATTTTTTTTAGCCACAGCATCGTGTACACCTTTTTTCGTTCGGAATAGCTTCTTAACAGTCTTTCGCTCTTGTGTGATCGAATTTTCGTCGGCGGCTTCATGCACAATATTGAGTTAGGCAGATTTCCGAGTAAATGTTGTCATAGATCGATTGAGGTGGGAGTTCAGCCGAGATGGCACTGTCAGTTGAAGTCTGCTAAGGTAAGATGAGTTCGCTATTCCTTTCGCTTTGTATATAATCTCAAGCTAACATAAAGAAGCACTGCCTATTAAATTTTCTTTTAAAAATTAATGTATTTTACTTTCCTTCTTGTCAACAGAAAAAAACCTTATAAGAAATGCCAGCGTTATTAACGTCCTCTTCTTCACCAGTTCCTAAATTTTAATTACTAGTTTCAACTAGCAACTTGTGTGGAGGTTTTACTATAACGCCATGGATTGAAATCAGGGGTTAGATAATAGGGGAACTGTAGGAAGCTGCACAGTAGATAGTTGATGAAGGTGCATGCGAGCTAATTGCTATTTCCTATTTTTTTGTGTCTTTAAAAATCGATTGTTCTTCAGGGAATTTTTCCTATTTTGTGCTCATGGCTGGAGAAAAATAATGTTGTAAGCTTGTGCTTCATGTTGACAAAACAATTATTTTGAACCTCGCAATGGTGACTATATAGATGCATGTCCATTTAATACTGCTATTTTGTTCCCACTTTTCGATTTTCTTATTTTGTGACCCTTTCATCCACTTGACACCCTGTAAATAGCAATTTGTTGAAATTACTGTATACATATATTATGTGGAGGGGAAACCTCTGCAATGCAGCATGCCAAAACACTATAATTTATACAAATGAACTTCTAATTCACATTAACTCTGAACTGCCAAATATTTAGGACTTGCTTTGTGCCCACAAGTCAACTTGAAATTTAAATAATACGCAATATTTTATCTTCCAACCTCATCAGAAAGTAAATTCAACTTAAGCTGGTCAATGCCTTGAACAAGTTTCAATCTTAAGATATTTGGGTTTGTCACTATGTGAATTGAACATCACCTTTCCTGGCATCATGATCTTCATTATACATGTATTTGTGACAATAATTATTGTATTGCATCATAATTAAGGTAAAGCATTATCTCAGTGAACATTGTCTATTCAATATCTATTATTCGCTTATTTACCCATATTCACTAAATGGCTACATATCTACATGTATCTTCATACTAGATTCTGCAAAATCTTGAAAAGACATAACGCAGGTGGTTGGTAGGGACTGGTCAGTGCAATAGTTTCACTTTAAAAGCATTGTCATCATCAAGGCTGAGTACATCAGGGGCAAGTTTATTCCAATTACAGATTGTGCATGACCAAAAGCTGTATTTATATTCATCACAGATTGTGGGGTAATTAAAAAGTTATTAGAATCATCAATGACGTTCCCCTACTGCGGGTCTAAAACACAGGTCACATTTGACCGGTCACTCGTTGCAAATCATTGTTTCCCCTTTTTGAAAGTAACCCAAAACCCTCAATTTGGCTAACGCCAGTCGAAAAGCCAACCTTGGGCCTAGGGTTAGCCAAATTGAGGGTTAGGGTTACTTTCCAAAAAGTAAAACAATGACCTGCAAT
>NC_090877.1:33012380-33017380 GCF_036669935.1 Montipora foliosa | reverse complement strand
GCTAAATGAACACGCCAGGCTCGTGGAACAAGAATTTCTCTAAACCATGAATTCACTGAAGCATCTCCAGGTAGCAACGCGAAGCCACCAGACTCCGTAAAACTTGAAAGTTAACCTGCTAAAATGGCGGCCAGAAAGCGTTGTCCTTGCGAAGTGTCCAATTCAAAATGGCACTGAACTCGGGACGCCTGGTGACGGGGGGAATATATGACCCCTGGAGGGAGGGGAGTGCCAGATTGCTCAGTGGGTTTTGTTTTTAGCAATTTGGGACTCCCCTCCTTCCAGAACTTATTATACTCGTCACCAGGCGTCCCGTGTTCAGTGCCATTTTGAATTGGACACTTCGCAAGGACAACGCTTTCTGGCCGCCATTTTAGCAGGTTAACTTACAAGTTCTACGGTGTCTGGTGGCTTCGCGTTGCTACCTGGGGATGCTTCAGTGGATTCATGGTTTAGAGAAATTCATGTTCCACGAGCCTGGCGTGTTCATTTAGCGACTTGATTCGATTTTCACGAAAAAAATTGTGCTTGTTTTGGGTCGATCGGAGTCCCGACGCTGGCTTCAGTCTCCTACCTTGTCACTATACTATGAAGGAAGGTGAACGGGGACCATTTTTCCCGAAACTTCGTGTACGTATTAAAGACAACAACAGCTCACCACATGGTAAGTTTCACTGATTTTTATTTCCATTTTCTAGCAAATTTCCAGACCTAAACCTCGCCTCATATGTTCTCTATATTTACCTATGTGGCACACACAGTGAGCCTGGGTTACCTGTGGTCTGGCCCGTGCAACAGAAATACCACAATCAATTCACTACGGTAACTTGAGAGGCGAAACACTAAAAGAAGACTAGTACCTTCCCTTGCAATTGGTCTTCTTCCTGATTTATTTCTAGTCTGCTCTTCAAAGGTGTTTTGACCAAGCATTTTGATTTTACACATCATGTACCGATTGCCCTTACGTAACAAAATCTTTTAGGCTGAATTGGTCGAATTGTGTATCTTGCGGGTCCCTTTGTGACCCAAATTTTTGCCGCATGATATGTCTGTTATACGAGCCAGACAAGGATAGCGATAGAAATAAAATAGCGACCGTTGATGTAGTATTAAACACTTGATGTAAGGAATCACGATCTGACTTCACTGTACGTATGAGGTTCTCTGATTGGGCGGAAAACAGACAATTGCGGAAATTTCCACTCAATCAGAAATTCAGAATTTAATTCTCTCTGGAACTCATCCGTTAAAGGTATGTTCCCAGGGGCTCTTCTCGCCTTACTTGAAAACTTTACGCCAGTCCCAATTCACGTCCCGTCTCGACTGACTGCCCCTGGGTCTCCGAGGATGGGAAAATAACAGGCACAACAGGCATTTCTACACACGTGTAAATGAGCACCTTTTCTGGGATAAAAATTATCATATTTTCAAGCATCTTAGTTTGTCTAAACATTGTCAGGATAATTGCGGTGTTTCTTGCTTAAAATTTATGCTACGTCTTTCTATCAACTCAAAATCAAGGAGAGCTTCCATATTGAGCAGATGAAACCGGCCAAACTCAACAAACAAGTTGAGCATGTCGGTCTAGCATTACAGTTTTAAAATTTTACCATTGTGTCAGTTACAGTATGTTTTCTATAATATCGTTGGTTAGTTTGAGTTTCACCTCTTTGTAAGGAACATTTAAGAGCGCCTCTCAGCAATTTTCACCAAAGACCGTGCAAGATAAAAAAATCGAAAATTGCCAAACTTTGTCACAATAAAGGACTACCAAAACCATTTTTAGAAAAGTATGTTTTACTTTGTTTCGATAATTATTTTACTTGGATGGCAACTTTTTCGGTATGGGGCCTTGCGAGCGAGTGAAAACGACTCCAAAATGTCGCTTGCTTGAATCGCTCTTTTTGAAATAACGAACGAGTAACTTGAAAATCAAAACAACATGGCACAGCTAGAGTAATTCATTCACCCTTTAGCGCTGTTAACGGTACAATATACCAAAACTGGAATTTTGACCAAATTTTAAAACTTAACCTTTTGTAGATTGATTACAGAGTGCCAAATTTGTGCGAAATTCGACCGTCAAAAAGCATCTTGGTACATGGCTTTCTCAAACGAGACTATATTCACCGGAATAAGCAATGTTTCCGCCGCAATTAAATTTCAACTAGACCCTCCGTGAGGGTACACTGGGTTGCCTGTGGTACGTGAACCGTTCCAGACAATTTTTTCAAGTTGGGGGGTCATTAAGACCATGTAAGGGGTCACCCAGAAGTCATACCAGCAGAGGCCCTTTGGCTCACAGGTTCTCACACGTTCGTACGACGAAGCAGATCTGTCCTTGCGTAATATGTAGCTCTAACAGTGCACGATATTGTTTTGGTATTGTCTATCATTGTAGTTAAGTGCCATGGTAGAAGCCTTGGGTAAATAGCCTGAGAAGACATGTGGTTACTAGCAAAGTACTGAACCCAGAAAGATTGAAGAAAATAAATGGGAAGTGAGAAACATTGGCTTCTGGGCTGACCTGTTGATAAACTTCTTTTCACCACAAGTTTACGCGTGCCCTCTGAGCATCTGACATATACCCCTTCGTAAAACAGAAGCATTGGACCGAAAATACTATTAACGTTAACAAATGCAAATTCAGCAAGGTACAGATTTTGTTAGCTTACTTTATGCAAAAACAAATGTTGATGCAAAAGTAAATAAATATTGATCCACTGTCTTTAGAAAGAGCAGAAGGAAGTTTCCAGGACGGTCGCTCGAGAATAACATATTTACAACATGAAAACAACATTAATTTTGAACCGTGAATATAGAATATAAACAGTTACGATCAGCGACAAACATTTTGGGAGATTTTTGCTACGTTCAAGTTTTGTTATTATACGTTTTGGCTACACAAATAAATCGCAAATGGAAAGTGCCATCGCCGGAATTCAGCGGGCGCCGTGATTAAGTTACCGCGGCATGTTTACTTGCCAAACAGTGAAGCATCTGTGTCAAGTGATGGCAAGATACCGGGTTTTAGTAAGTTTCTTTTTCTGTCAAGTGGTATAAAGTTTGACAATAAATGAGCGAATTCAAAACAAAGATCACAATCGCCCACCATTGTTTCTGCAAAGTCAAAAATTTACTCTCCAAGACGAGGTTATTTATCACCAGGTAATTCCATCATTTTGGAAATAGCAGCTACTTTATTATTCAGCGGCGTAACAATTTTTTGATGATTTTGGGGCTCATTTTGTTGAAACTCAAGCACGCTTCCAACAGACCTGTTTATTTTCATGAAACCTTTCCTGCTTACACAGCAATACTAAAAATATCCTCCCGTATCACGTTTCAACCTTAAGCTCAAAAATTCAATACACAACATGATATTATAATTCACAAAGGCAGAAAATATCACAGAATCCTTTTCCAGCGAAACATTTTATTGAAACAAACAACATAAGATGCACTAAAACGCCATTCGCGTTGCAATGACTTTCCATTGCTGGTTAACGAGAATAACAAAGTCACGAGACAGAATGTATATTTATATTTAATTAAGTTAGCACATCAGAAAAACGCTAACCTCATTTTGACACGAAAATGCTTTACTATTGCCATAAAAACTATCCAGTTAAGCTCGCATATTATAAAACATGATGAATTCACAAAGGCCACCTTTTCCAGCGAACAATTTTTTGAAACAAACAACATATTTGCTCTTAGAGGCGAAAACCTCTTCCTATTTCATTGCGTGCATGAAGACAAGAAACTCAATCGTGTCAAATTACCATGTACTTCAGGTTCAAACCCTTTCCTGAAGAACATTTTCCTTGAGTAACAAGAAAATGCTTTACTGTTGGCATAAAAACTATCCAGCACACATATCATAAAACATGATGAATTCATAAAGGCCACCTTTTCCAGCGAACAATTTTTTGAAACAAACAACATATTTGCTATTAGAGGCAAAAAACCCCTTCCTATTTCATTACGTGCGTGAAGAGAAAAAACTCAATCGTGTCAAATATGCGCAATATTACAACAAACTAAAATTTCAGGATCAAACCGTTTCCATGAAGAACCTTTTCCTTGAATAATGAAGCACAAAATAGGCTACAAGCTTTCTTTCAAATAATTCTTGGCTGTCACATTTCCAATTTTTTTTTACCTGAAGACTGTGCAGAGTTCATCACAGATTCACTTAAGGTGTTCGATTCGTTCTCTGTCTTTGTTGAAACCATAAGTTACCAGAGAATTTTCCATTTGGTTTCAGTGTTCTACATAACAGCACACTTGGTATATATTATTTTAGAAATGCAGCTCACTTTGATTTCTGCTCGACGGGCGACAGATTGTTGTCGAAGTCCATTACTCGTCGCTTTTGAGATTCCAGGTGTTGGTTTTCTCCGCCTGCGTAGTTTATCCAACTGACTTTCCATTATTGAGCTCCATTAGGGTATATTTTGTTTAAGGATCCACTAAAACGCCATTCGCGTTACATGACTTTCGACGCCATTGCAGGCTACAATAGGTTAATGATTCTACTGTGTCCACCAGAGAAATCTACGCAGTTCTACTACCCTCTCGATCCTGAGAAAATACGCTCAGAAGGCTCTATGCACAAAGACACCACTTACCAGGGGAGTGACAGGCAAGACTTTTACCGACACGGAAAAAAAAAATAAATAAAAAAAAGGAAACGGAAAACTACCCACTTTCCGACTGGGATTGCCATACGGCAACCCAGTAATAAAATGTTTGGGTAAATGAAACGGAGGATTTTTGAGGCCCAATTTCAACATGCTGTTTGTCAACAAAAGTCGACCTTTGACCATCAAAGCGAAGGCGAGGTATATTGAAATCACACACGCTAATCTCGATTTATTCACTAAACAATTCGAGACTCTAGGTTGACGGACACAATACAACGTGAATTGACTGGAACTACTGTAGGTCAAGGGGAACGTGTCATTGAAATTTAACTGTCTTGGTTTAAGAGTGAC
>NC_090877.1:32994880-33002380 GCF_036669935.1 Montipora foliosa | reverse complement strand
TTTGAAATTGCAACGTTTTTGAAAACGGGTGTATATATATATATGTATGTATGTATGTATATGTATGTATTTATAGTTATATCTATATATATGTATATGGATTATCTTGCAAAAATTTTAATGTTACACTCACTATGGCTGATGATGATGTTTGAAACATCGAAACATGTTCCTTAATCTCAAAAGTGTGGTTGTATTTTTAGTAACACTTGTGCTATCCAGATCATCTGGAAAATAATGATAATATTGACCAATATTAGAAAACAGATACTATACCCAAAGGCCTCCAAGTCCAATTATGGAAATGTTCTTGTAAGAATTTCCCACGACGATAACATTTTAATGTTTGGTAAGGCAAATTGCATGCGGCAGCTAACCGCTATAAAGAGGTTCCAAATGTTGAAAGCAAGTGCTTCTTATTAAATGTCAGTGTACCTGAAATCCGAAAGACTATTGTTGCCTAACTACTAAGTTTTCAAGAACAATTTTCTGTTTAGTGGGTTAACACCTTTTTCTTTGTGATTGTGTCCGTACTAAAGAAAGTGATGTTAAAATTAAGGGAATAGCTGCAAATAGTGTTGCACTTGCTTTTGCAGTAAAACTCCAAGTGTGGTAACAACACGTAGGTCAGGCGACGTGCAGAACTGCTAATAATAGACTATTATTCAAGCGTAATCACGTCACTAAGATAAGATGGCACTTATCCATGAATTGATTTAAATCTTAAACCTGATTCGATAGGCAATGGGAAGCCAATGAAGTTCGTAGAGAGCTAGTATAGTAAATGGTTAGAACCCAAATGAAAACGAACAGCATACTTAAGACTCCATTGGTAGTACGGTGTCTAAGTGGCTACCCACATGTACGCATTCCGTACCTACTTTTTTAAACAACGCCGAGAAATACGAAAACACAATAGGTTCAATGCCCTGACTACAGGATGCTAAGCTGGCACAGCAAGATTAATTGAGCAGTGAAGGAATAACTATCTTGAGCAGTTCAATTAGCTCATTCAAAGTCCCTGGATCAAAATACATGGAGTAACCAGGTATCCAGACAAAAAAAATTGCGACGAAAAACAAGCAATTCCGACATTGAATAGATTTAGACCTGAAATAAAAAATTATGAGTTTGACGTCAATTGCAGAAAATTGAGTATTACACTCTTAATGGCATCCCCTCCTGTCTTTTTGTTGTCAGCTAAATACCGACAGCTAATTTCCTGCCAGCGAAGCATATCTTAGGAACTTTTAATTAGCTTTCAATAAGAAAGATGAAATGGGATGCCATCGCTTTTCTATAGGCTGTTTTTCCCTCATTTAGGTAATATAATTTCCATTTTTAATGTTCCGTGATTATTATGTATAAAACACTCTTAGTCTGTTAAATGCCCAAGTATTTATTCTGTAACAACTGTCTCCATTAGCCGAAATCATTCCTTGGGAAACCCTGATGCAGAAAGGCTTTTTTTTCCAAAATACTGGCTTAAGAAAGTTATTCCTTCACTGTTCAATTAATCTTGCTGTGCCGGTTTAGAATCCTGTAGTCAGAGCATTGAACCTATTGTGTTTTCCTTCATTTATCTTCTAGGTGCACCCAAGATTTCTGAGAAAAGCTTCCTGGTTTTGATAACAATGGTGGATAGAAAGTTGGACATTTTGGAACGGCATATGAAAGAGCTTAGCATTGCAAGCAAGGAGGGAGACAGAAAAGGCGAGGGTTTGGCTTATTTCAATCTTGGTAACTACTATCATGCTGTAGCTCACTTTAATCAGGCTATAACAAAATACATGGAAGCATTAGCCATTTTTAAGAAAGTGAGTTTTAGGGCCGGAGAAGGAAGAGCCTATGGCAATCTCGGCAACGCTTATAAAAGTCTTGGTAATTTCAAGCAAGCCATAGAGTACCACCATCAACATCTTAGTATTGCAAAAGAGGTAGGGGACAGGACCGGAGAAGGAGCAGCTTATTGCAATCTCGGCAACGCTTATCGAAGTCTTGGTAATTTCAAGCAAGCCATGCAGTACCACCATCGATATCTTAGTATTGCGAAAGAGGTAGGGGACAGGGCTGGAGAAGGAAGAGCTTATGGCAATCTCGGCAATGCTTATAAAAGTCTTGGTAATTTCAAGCAAGCCATAGAGTACCACCATCAACATCTTAGTATTGCAAAAGAGGTAGGGGACAGAGCCGGAGAAGGAGGAGCTTATGGCAATCTCGGCAACGCTTATCAAAGTCTTGGTTATTTCAAGCAAGCCATAAAGTACCACCATCAACATCTTAGTATTGCTAAAGAGGTCGGGGACAAGGTCGGAGAAGGAAGAGCTTATGGCAGTCTTGGCAACGCTTATCAAAGTCTTGGTAATGTCAAGCAAGCCATAGAGTATTACCATCAAGATCTTAGTATTGCGAAAGAAGTAGGGGACAGGGCCAGGGAAGGAGGAGCTTATGGCAATCTCGGCAACGCTTATGAAAGTCTTGGTTATTTCAAGCAAGCCAAAGAGTACCACCATCAACATCTTAGTATTGCAAAAGAGGTAGGGGACAGGGCCGGAGAAGGAAGAGCTTATGGCAATCTCGGCAACGCTTATAAAAGTCTTGGTAATTTCAAGCAAGCCATAGAGTACCACCATCAACATCTTAGTATTGCAAAAGAGGTAGGGGACAGGGACGGAGAAGGAGGAGCTTATGGCAATCTCGGTATCGCTTATGAAAGTCTTGGTAATTTCAAGCAAGCCATAGAGTACCACCATCAACATCTTAGTATTGCAAAAGAGGTAGGGGACATGGCCGGAGAAGGAGGAGCTTATTGCAATCTCGGCAATGCTTATCAAAATCTTGGTAATTTCAAGCAAGCCATAGAGTATTACCATCAACGTCTTAGTATTGCGAAAGAGGTAGGGGACAGGGCCGGAGAAGGAAGAGCTTATGGCAATCTCGGCAACGCTTATGAAAGTCTTGGTTATTTCAAGCAAGCCATAGAGTACCACCATCAACATCTTAGTATTGCTAAAGAGGTAGGGAACAGGGCCGGAGAAGGAAGAGCTTATGGCGGTCTCGGCATTGCTTATAAAAGTCTTGGTAATTTCAAGCAAGCCATAGAGTACCACCATCAACTTGTTAGTATTGCGAAAGAGGTAGGGGACAGGGACGGAGAAGGAAGAGCTTATGGCAATCTCGGCAACGCTTATCAAAGTCTTGGTAATTTCAAGCAAGCCATAGAGTACCACCATCAACATCTTAGTATTGCAAAAGAGGTAGGGGACAGGGCCGGAGAAGGAAGAGCTTATGGCAATCTCGGCATCGCTTATGAAAGTCTTGGTTATTTCAAGCAAGGCATAGAGTACCACCATCAACATCTTAGTATTGCGAAAGAGGTAGGGATCAGGGCCGGAGAAGGAACAGCTTATGGCAATCTCGGCAACGCTTATCTAAGTCTTGGTAATTTCAAGCAAGCCATAGAGTACTACCATCAACATCTTAGTATTTGCAAGGAAACAGAGGACCCAATAGGGCTGGCAATCGCATGTTATCATATTGGTCTTGTTCATGAGTTTTTTGGCTCCTTGAGCAAAGCTCTTAATTATTATCGTCTAAGCATTTATTATTTTGATGAAGTTAGGCGTCTTCTTTGCTCAGAGGATGCATGGAAAATAAGCTTTCGTGACACAAAGGGGTTTGCGTACACCGCTGTGTGGACAGCACTCTTGAAGAATGGAGAGGTTGATGAAGCTTTGTATGCTGCTGAGCAAGGACGAGCACAGGCTTTAGCAGACATTTTAAAGATGCAATACAGCGTTGATGAGAAACCTTCGATGAAGGTAACTATCTCTTTGGTTTTGAAAGATCTACCTTCACAAACTGTTTTCACAGCACTTGAAGGGAACACGATCAGCTTCTGGTTGCTAAGAGATGATATTGGGATAAATTTTAGACAAAAGAAAATCGAAAATGGAAGTGCCAAGTCTCTGATGAAAAGTACTTTTGAACAGATCAATGCAGGGACTGTTTTGCGATGCGAGAATCGTTCACTTGAAAGACAACGCAGTCACTTCTTGAGCAGTAGGGAAGGTGTTGAAGAAACCTTTCAGTCCTTGAGCTTCTCTGTGCACTCTTTGCAGCCCTTGTATGATGTCTTAGTCAGTCCTATAGCAGACTTGATCCAGGGTGATGACTTGGTGTTTGTTCCTGATGGCCACTTTTGCCTGGCTCCTTTTTCTGCAATGAGTGACTCTGTCAGGATCCGTGCAATTCCCTCGCTGACTGCTTTAAAATTGATCACTATGGCACCTGACGACTTCCAAAGTAAGAATGAAGCGCTGCTTGTAGGCGATCCTTGCTTGAGCGAAGTCACTTACAGCACTGGCGAACCCATGTATGGACAGCTGCCGTGTGCGATAAAAGAGGTGGATATAATTGGAGAACTTCTGCAGACCGTGCCTCTTACAGGAAAAAATGCAACCAAAGCTGAGGTGCTGAAAAGAATGAAGTCAGTTGCCTTAATCCACATTGCTGCACATGGGGATGACGGATCTGGAGAAATTGCTTTGGCCCCAAATCCCGAGCGCACATCTCAGATCCCCGAAGAGGAAGATTACATATTATCGTTGAGCGATGTTCAAGCAGTTCGCCTTCAGGCAAGACTGGTTGTGCTTAGTTGCTGTCATAGTGGCCAGGGAGAAGTAAAATCTGAGGGTATTGTGGGAATAGCCAGGGCTTTCCTGTGTGCTGGTGCCCGGTCTGTTCTGGTGTCACTCTGGGCAATCGACGACGAAGCGACCATGATGTTCATGGAGAGTTTCTACCAACACTTGGCAGATAGAAAAAGTGCAAGTAGAGCTCTTCACCATGCTATGAAATCTCTTCGGGAGACAAAGAATTATTCGGCCATAAAATACTGGGCGCCATTTGTGCTAATTGGCGATGATGTCACCTTTGAATTTGGGGAGCTCGAACACGAATGGTAAGTGCTATTTAAATATAACTTTAATGACTGAATCACTGTACCTTTTACATGTTTTTAATCAGGAAGTTGTCGAAAGGAGCAGGTACGTTCTTCACAGAGAAATGGCTTTAAAAACGGTTGCCAGAGTGGTTATTTTTACTCGAACTGCTTTGGCTAATACCTGAATTAAATAATGTCTGCATTCACCGAGTCAGCTACTTAAGCTTCCTGCAGATAGCTAGCTGTTTGAGCCCATGTTATGATGGACTGGCTGTGAAACTGATCGGTGATTGTCAAGTGAAGTGAGTTATTGAGGTCTTCAAGTCTACATGTCAAAGTAACAGTGAATAGGAATTGTTGCTATTAACTCTAGCACAAACAGTTAAATGAATGAATTAAGATAATTGTTATATTCTTTACTTGTCAATCAGAACGAAATTCGTTATTGCCATTTAACCCTTTTTGTTATTTCTTTTTTCAGAAACGATGTCCAAAACGTGAAAAACTTACTTAGACTGTGATACGTCGATATGTTATTTTCCTTTCTTCGATTATATGAGTTATTGAAAACAATTCAATCATTGATACCTCAGTAGCAGTCAGACACAAGATATCATTCTAATTATAGTTAAAGTACCATGAGATTTCAGTAGTATCAAGATACTGTCCAAGTCCTTACATTTGTGCCTTGTTTTGTAAGCATCTGTTGCAGGATTAGTTAATGACTGGATAGAAATCAGGGACTTGGCAAAACGGTTTGTTTTCATAACTGAGGATCTAGCCGTCGTGATATTTTGGTCCTTGAAAATAACTCCAAGCTTTTGCAGTATGTTTCTCAAGTAGCATGTATACTCTTTAGCTTGCTTTACCAACTTTTCATTTACAATATCATTAAGTGACAGTTTCGGGGAATGTGTATTTTCTGTATTTCTGTAAGGTTGGCCAAAGCTAAATAAGCAAATTAATTGTTTAGGGACGCAAATGTCTATAAGCTAAAAAACAACCTAGGAAAGTAGAAATGTTTGGAAATTACAAAAATTTTAATGTAGCATTCACATTTAAATGATATGGAAATTCCTGGAACAAAACGCTTTATTCCCAAAGGGTTTGAATCGGGCACAACATTGAGTTAGCCAATTTGTTTATTGTTTATTTTTCTGCAAAAATTGGTTCAAAAACAGCCACTTTTCTGACGCTGATGAGGACTAGGACAATTTGGGTAAATCTAACTCTTGGGTGAAGGACCCTTGCTAGGGCCTAGTACGAAACAAATGGAAAGTTCTTTACTTTAAAGTTGTACATGTTGATTTTGTGATATTTTGTCAAAGAGGGACTGGACCAGTGCAAAATAATTCAATGAAATGGGTGATTTCTTAAAACTTCTAGAAGGTAAAAAGGTGTGTGGTGTAAAAGTTGCCTGATCACTTAATTAATTGTGTGCATTTAAACCCCTGGGGAGATGGGATTTTGCCCATGCATACGCTTGTGGAAACTTTTTGAATTTTAATTTTAAAATGGTATGACTACCCGAGTCACATCATTTCATACCATTTCGCACCTTTGCAACGTTGGTCAGTAACTCTTGAGTTGACAAAGGTATTAAAAGGGAAGATTCCATCCTTTCTCCATGTTAAAACTGACAGCCGGATGGACACCCACCTCCTAAACCGAGCACCCCAAATCGAGAGTAAGGTCTAAGGTCTACTTCTCCACTACCATAGTCACGTCAACCACGGCTGAACGTGCAAACAGATTCAATCCGAGCTAAAGTTTTTGTCTGGCTCTCCACCACTTATGCAAATTTGGAGTATTTTGTACCTGTTATGAACGGTCATCACTTCTTTCCATCCCTCAAACTGACATTTCCCTTTTTATTCAACTTATACGACGTACAGTCTACTTTAGACTTCAAATCTACTTCAACGAAACAAGGATTTTAAACAAGCTGAGAAGATTCACAATAGGCGAGGGAAAGAGTTGAACCCGGATCGATGGCTTCACCTTGCAGTTTCCGATATCCACTAGACTAAACGAGACAACCTCCCGGAAAATCGAATGTTTTTAGAGTATTGAAATAGTAGTACCCAGCAAAACAATTGAAAGTTAACCGTCTTCAACAGAGTTTTTAGACCTTAATACTGTAGATCAGTGCGGCATAGCTTAGAAACGCTATTTCTTGTTGAACTAAGGCTGTCATTCTGCTTGTTTTCATTCTTTTTAGAGCGGTAAGCTTCTCAATATTAACATGGCATAGTGCGTCGTTTAATTGTTACGAAATGTCCAATGTTAGTTTGAGGGATGGAAATTAGTGTTGACCGTTATGAACTCGCATGTTCATTTCCAACTCCTTGATAATGGCGTCATGAGGTCGCCGAAACGTTGGAAGTTTAGCTTTTTATCGCTAGTTTTTACATAGAGGATATTACACGGTTGCGAGAAGATATGAATGTTATGTTCTCGTGGCTCCTTTTAATGCTAGAGACTTGTCCTAACAGATGGCAATAGTGGGAGTTTAGGAGTGGTAACCTCCAATTTAAGATCACCGCTTCTTGACT
>NC_090877.1:32939880-32967380 GCF_036669935.1 Montipora foliosa | reverse complement strand
AAGCAAGGGTGGCCAACAAAGTGCGAGGATGAGCTGGAACCATATTACAGAAGAAAAGATGAACTTACTGTCCAAGACAGCTGCCTGATGTGGGGAACACGCGTGATAATCCCGTCAAAGTACCAGATTCAAGTATTGAATGAACTCCATAGTGGTCACCTTGGTGTTGTCAAGATGAAAGCCTTGGCCAGAAGCTACGTGTGGTGGCCGGGGATGGATAAAGCAATTGAACAGATGACAAAAGAATGCACCGGCTGCCAACTCACCCAGAAAAACCCGGAAAACGCACCATTGCACTCGTGGGAATGGCCAGCTCGTCCCTGGCAACGGATACACGTTGATTTCGCTGGACCATTCTTAGGGGAAATGTTCCTCGTTGTTGTTGATGAACACTCCAAGTGGCCAGAAGTGGTAAAGATGAGTTCGACAACGGCCACGAAAACAGTTGAAGAATTGAGAAAGCTTTTTACTACCCACGGCTTACCAGAACAATTAGTCAGCGACAATGGGCCCCAATTCGTAGCCGAAGAATTTAGATCCTTCATGAGAAACAACGACATCAAACACATACGGTCAACGCCATACCACCCCGCTACGAATGGTTTGGCCGAGCGGTTCGTACAAACGTTCAAACAAGCTCTGCGGGCAGCAGCAACCGAAAGGAATCCACTCTCCTGGAAACTGGCGAACTTCTTACTAGCCTATAGAACAACACCCCATGCAACAACAGGGGAGACGCCAGCAATGCTACTCATGGGAAGGAATATTCGGACAAGACTTGATGCACTAAAGTCCAACATACGGAAGAGAGTAGAGGATAAGCAGCAAGACCTGGAGTTGAGTCTAAGCAATAGACACAGACGCAAGCTGGATGTACGTCAAGAAGTTGTTGCCCGAGACTATCGTGGCGGAAGCAAGTGGATGCCTGGGGTCATAACAGCTCAGAGGGGACCCTTAACATATGAAGTTAGAATTGCACCCAACACAGTTTGGCGGAGACACATTGATCAACTCAAGGGGTCTGCCCTGCCCCTAAGATCTGACCAAGGGGGCGAACAATAACAACAGAGCCCAGCTGTGTTCACAGCTATCCCACAAACAGCAAGCAATATTGGAAGAGAAGTTCTGCAGTTCCCGACACCTGACAACATTGAGGGTTCAAGTACAGAGGAACATATCAGCGCCACCCCTGTCAGTACCGCAAGGGACCAGGCAACTGTTGCCCTTAGCAGCACGGGGACACCGGCTAGATGTTATCCGGCTCGGTTACGGAAACCACCTGAAAGACTGAACTTATAACTGACTTTGCTTGTTTGTTGAAACTGCTCGTATGTAATTGGGGGGAGGGATGCTATGTCACAACAGTTATACAGCGGTGTTACCTTTTTACATGCGCACGCATGCCATGTGCCTTTTCAGCAGTATTTGAGAGATCGCCATGTTTAATAAAACTACTTGACTGTTGCGTTAGAGAACGAGTCCATTCTCTGTCGTGAGACACAACATAATGGACTTCGACAGCGTGAATCTTTCGCCCGTCGAGCCGAAATCAAAATATGCTGTACTTCTAATATTTCGCCAGGGTGGTGTTACGTACAACACTGAAACCAAATGGAAATTTCTCTGGTAACTTACGGGTTCAACAAAGACAGAGAAGGAATCGAACACCACAAGTAGATCTGTGATCTCTGTTGTGTGTCTCACAGTGTTTACTGAAGTCGCATCTATTTAAAGTTTGCCTGTTTGTCTGGCAAGTAACATTCATTTTAAGACTCAACTCAGCAAAGGTAAAAACAAATTGGAAATGTGACAGTGAAAAATTATTTGAATGAAAGCTTGCTGTCTCTTTTGTGCTTTATTATTTACGGTCAAGGTTCTTTCGAAAAGGGTTTGATGTGAACTGTCAGAAATTTATTTAATTGCATATGCTTTGTGATTGTGTTTCGCTTGCTCGCACGCAACTGAAATATGAAGGGTTTCTTGCCTCTTATAGCAAATATGTTGCTTGTTTCAATAAATGTTTCGCTGGAAAATATTTCTGTGAAATTTCTAGCTTTTGTAAATTTATCATGCGTAATTTTCGAGCTTAGCAAATTTGCATACATGTGTTGAAAAGTGATACGGGGAGAATTTTTGTGGTAACGCATAAGTCACGAAAATAAACAGGTCTGTTGGAAGCGTGCTTGAGTTTCAACAAAATTACCCCCAAAATCGGCAAAATATTGTGACGCTGATGAATAATAAAGTAGCTGCTATTACCAAAACGATGGAATTACCTGGTGATAAATAACCTTGTCTTGGAGAGTAAATTTTTGATTTTCCAGAAACAATGGTCACTGTGACCTCTGAGTGTGATCTTTGTGTTGAATTCGCACATTTCTTGTCAAAATTTATAACAATTGAAAGAAAAAGAAAACTAACAAAAACAAAAACCCGGTATCTTGGCATCATTTGACACAGATGCTTCACTGTTTCGCGAGTAAACATGCCGCGGTAACTTGATCACTCTGCCCGCTGAATTCGATGTGCGATTTACTCGGTGCAGCCAAAAGTACAATTACAACAAAACAACTAAAATCTCTCAAAATGGTTTTCGCTGATGGTAACTTTTTATATTCGTCGTTCAAAATTAATGTTGTTTTCACGTCGTAAATTTTGTTACCGATGGCAAAATATTTTATTCTCCATCGACCATCCTGAAACTTCCTTCTGCTTTTCTTAAAAACTGTGTATCCATATTTATTTACTTTTACATCAATATTTGTTTTGCATAAAGCAAGCTTACAAAATCTGTATCTTGCTTGGTTCGCATTTGATAGCATTAAAATAGAATTTTCGGTCCTATGCTTCTGTTACTCAGTGGTATATTTCTTAGGTCGCCCATCCAGATACTAACCCACCACACAGGGATGAACTTCAACTTTAAACTTTTGTTTACAAAACTGTCAGGTGCTGTCACTACACGCTTACACTTGTGGTGGAAAGAAGTTGCATGATCAACATGTCAGCCCAGAAGCCAATGTTTCTCGATTCCCTTTTATTCTGTCAACATGTCTCTCCCAGAAGACAATGTTTTTCACTTCCCATTTATTTTCTTCAATCTTTCTGGGTTCAGTACTTTGCTAGTAACCACATGTCTTCTCAGGCTATTTACCCAAGACTGCTACCGTGGCACTACAATGATAGACAATACCAAAACAATATCGTGCACTATTAGAGCTACATATTACGCAAGGACAACTTGAATCTCCTGGAAGACAACACACAGCTCAGTTGACATTATGGAATAAATCGCTGTGTTACTTCACTACCACACGTAAGCAATGCATGTCAACTTTTTTAAAAGAGGACAGGAATTTCTTCTTTCTGACAAATTCGATGTGCGATTTACTCGGTGCAGCCAAACTTGTACAATTACAACAAAACAACTAAAATCTCCCAAACTGTTTTTCGCTGATGGTAACTTTTTATATTCGTGGTCCAAAATTAATGTTGTTTTCATGTCGTAGATTTTGTTACCGATGGCAAAATATTTTATGCTCGATCGACCGTCCTGAAACTTCCTTCTGCTCTTCTTAAAAATTGTGTATCCATATTTATTTACTTTTACATCAATATTTGTTTTGCATAAAGCAAGCTAACAAAATCTGTATCTTGCTTGGTTCGCATTTGATAGCATTAAAATGGAATTCTCTGTCCTATGCTTCTGTTACTGAGTGGTATATTTCTTAGGTCGCCCATCCAGATACTAACCCTGCCGAATAGGCAATAATTTCAGCTTTCAACTTTTGTTTACAAATCTGTCAGATGCTCTCAGTGCACGCTTACACTTGTGGTGGAAAGAAGTTGCATGATCAACATGTCAGCCCAGAAGCCAATGTTTCTCAATTCCCTTTTATTTTCTTCAGTCTCTCTGGGTTCAGTACTTTGCTAGTAACCACATGTCTTCTAAAGGGGCTATTTATCTAAGACTTCTACCATGGCGCTACAATGATAGGCAATACCAAAACAATATCGTGTACTGTTAGACCTACATATTACGCAAGGACAACTTGAATCTCCTGGAAGACAACACACAGCTCAGTTGACATTATGGAATAAATCGCTGTGTTACTTCACTACCACACGTAAGCAATGCGTGTCAACTTTTTTTAAAGAGGACAGGAATTTCTTCTTTCTGACAAATGATTAATTAATAGGCCGGTAGCCAGGTTTTTAACCTCAGAAAAGGAGCTGTTTCGTCGTACGAACGTGTGCGGACGTGTGAGCCAAAGGGCCTCTGCTGGTATGACTTCTGGGTGACCCCTTAAATGGTCTTAATGACCCACCAACTTGAAAAAAATTGCCTGGAACGCTGCACGTACCACAGGCAACCCAGTGTACCCTCACGGAGGGTCTAGTTCACATTTAGACTTCGCAAGTTTTGTTGGAAGAAAACAGCTCGACGATGCAGTGTGTATCACACGAAATATTTTATCAAAGATTAGATGACGTTAAGCAAAAGCAGAAGCGAAATACATCAAAACTAACCATGTTTATCGAAGATCAATTTTACAATAGAGCAATGGAATACTTGAAAATTCAAAGTGAAAAATCGAGTAGTGATTCGAGAGAAATGGAAGGCAAACTATCTCAGTCACAAATAAAGACATTGCAAAGAAAGATGTGGACATACCACCAAGGAAAACTGGGCTAAACTTCAGAATACCCCGCCACTTATTTGCATTTCATTGAATAACCATAGGCTCTATTGTATTAAGTGTCGTTCTTCAAGAGATGCTGCATAGGGGAAACAATAGTGGTTAGCTGTGACGAAGTATTGTGAAGTTGCTCCGAAAACTGCAAACACCTGACAGAAAAACTGTTATCCCAAAGAGTAAACTCTACGACAATCTTAGTCTTAGCACACCAAAGAACAGGACATAGAAGACGTCAAATCACAAGTAAATGGGAGAATGGCAACTACAGTATTCAGAAGTAAGCGTTCAACTTACAAAGTTGTTCGTAAGTTTATGTCCATTGCACGAACAGCAGAAGACTATCACCAGCAAACAAGAAAGCAAGCACAAAAACAACCGAAATTTAAGATTTTGGACATGGTGGCAATAAAAATAAACAAAGTACACAAGATAAACCCTTTTCACCTCAAAATGCTCTTGGGTCAAATCATCGAAATTGAAGAGAGTGGATATGTAAGAATTGTGACAGAGTATGGCAAAGTTAATACTCTGATCACACCCTCGCGATTCTATCCTTGTATTGCCACTAATGTGAAACTAGATTTCTCTTGACCAAAACATCTTTTACGGCAGCATGCAAAAAAGCAAGTGGGCTATACACTAGATGAAAAACTGCTGATTGGTGCTAAGTTTCCCCTATCCTACTCATTGAGTTATCTTGATATGGAAAAACAAAACAAATTGCTACAAGACACTAATCTCAAAATACTATTTTATTAATTTAATGATAAATAGCAAAATTAAATTGTAAGATTTCTGCACTTTATTTCTTGTCTTATTGAAACAGTGACATAATTCATGTATTGCTGTTACAGTCTGCATGCAAACTGAATTGTACACACAACATGACAAAACTAATCCAAACCAACAGCAGGACTGGTACACTCATGGTAACTTGATGATAAGCCAAAAAGCAATCCTTAGCTCTTGTTGCCACATACACTAAATGAACAGGCTTTAAAATAAATTCTTAATGTTTATGTTTAGTACATTATGACTGTAAATAAAAGCTAACCATTCTAGAACAAGTGTTTAGGCTTAAATTGTGTAAATTAGTGCTTAAAACCACTCATGTTATTCTTGGTCAAAACAGACTGTTATTAAAGTATTTCCAACAAGTCTTGCTATTTCTGTCCTGCTCTGAATGCTCAGCAAACCTTATTACAGTAACCTCTTGAACTAAGTAAATGAATGGCAAACAGCTGTTATCAATGAAGTGTGTTCAACAAACATTAAACTATTTTACCTGTTTTTGTACCAGTACAATTAAAATTGTACCAGTTCAATATATTCTGTACCAGTTCAAAAACAAATTGTACCAAAGTGCAAATTGAACTACAACATATATATGTTGCCTAATAAAGTTTCCTCACATGGGCTTGTCGTGGTGGTCTCATTTTTTTGGCAACCCCGATATTGCTATGATTTTTTCGTTTCTTCGTTCCGTCCTACCTAACTGCCCATGGCAATCTGAGTTTTGTCACAATTTGCTTTTCATTCTTTTCCAGTTTTGCACATGCGAACTGACATACAGAAAGCTTTTACGCCTGTCTTAACATCCGGTATCCAAAGTAGGAGCCGGAAATCATCTCGTTCTTAACTACTCTGAGGACTAAGTCTTTTTTGGTCTAATGATTGCTTGCTGATAGGGTCTTCGAAGAAGTACAAGGAAGGAAGGAACCGGCCAAAGCAATGAAAACCTATTGCAAAGCAGCTGCTTAGAAACGTTCTATAATTTTCCTCTAAAAAGGAGTAACTGCAAATAAACGTAGCGCACAAAATATTAGGTCTGGGTTTTACAGAAACAGGAGAGGATAGCACGGCATCCACTGTCGACTAACTCAGGTGTCCATTGGATAGTGATTAATTTACTCCCTCTACTAACTCTGATTTACTGAACAGAGCCATCAACGTTTGAGACAACTATTAGAGAGGTTAAGCATGACGTTAGCCCCAAACGGCAAACGCCGTGAGTGAAATTAGTGTTTTGCCAAAAATGTAAGTACCCTGCTGGATATTAGCTCATTTCTGTCCTGTTAGCTCAAGATATCAAGAAACTTTTTGAAGGAACAAGACAAGTTAAAATGAGAGAATTTTCACGCTTTTATGACAAGTAGGAGCCTGCCGTTTCCCGTTGGCCGTAAACGGCATACTCAAAGGGAAAGTACGGCCTAGCTAGAAAAAGTTATTCTGAATCGAAAGTTCTTTATCTGCATTGTCATACTTGATCACTCATTTGGGCTTGATGTATTTAACTAGCCAACTATAACGCTTCAATTGAAATCCGCCATCTTTGTTTTTGTGTATGCCAACGAGGCTATGACGTAGCAATAGTCAAGGATTTCTCCTGATGACTAGATGTACTTGACTTAACAAGGAAAACATAGTCGAGGGGAGCGATACTTTGTGGACTTGAATCTTGATCCAGAGGGTAAATTGTATTAATATTGGCTCCACCATCAGAACAGATTTAACTCGTGGTCGTTAAACAGGGTTTTATATGTGAGTTACATGCAGGAGTTTTACAAAGGCTGTGGAGTAAACGCCTGGCCCCAGTTGTTCGAAGCATGGATGGCGCTATCCACCGGATAAATCGCTATCCACTGGATAACTCAATTGGTTTTGCTAGTGTTTATCCGCTGGATGGTGATTTATCCGGTGGATAGCGCTATCCATCGTTTGAACAACTGGGGCCTGGAAATCAAGTTTAATCTGTCTACCGTAGCTTTCTACGAGATCCCTGTTACAACTTCAAAACAAACGATCGATTTACATATTTCCATCAAATGGTGAGAGTAAATCGTTTCAGTAGTGTCTGTGAAGCTAACAAAATTTAACTAGAATTTCAAGTTGTTTATTTGACTGCCTGGAAAAGTGCATAACAGTGAAAGTCGTCTATATATTACTTGATTCAGTCTTCTCACTCCAATATAATGATATTTTGGACTGTTTGACTGAGATTTCAGTATGAAGGGAATGTTACCAAGACCAAAATTCATATACCTGAAGATCCTGCTTGAAGTCCTCCTTATCAAAATAACGGACCCGAACAGACAATATATAGCAGTCAGGTTTTCAGGTTTGAGGAATCCACTCACATTGGTCAGTAGCTGTGTTGGAGACACGGCTGTGACATCACACGAATTTTGATTGGTTATGTAGCCAGATGCGCGTTTTGATTGGCTGGTAGGAAATATGAGCGTATATAAAAAAAATCTGTTTGAATCAAGAAGTAAAAAAAACAGCATTTTCCATCATTTTTCGAATCATCTTTGAGGAATATTTTATAAAAGCAATACAGGCCTTTTTTTTCCGTGTTTCCATGTTGTGCAAACCCTCGACTGCGGCTCGGGTTAGCATAACTGTCTCGAATTCTCTTAACTCCCCGTCGTGTTTAGATGAGGCTATGGAAACACGGAACGTCCTCTATTTCTTAAATTGTTAATAGTCAAGAAGTGGTGATCTTAAATTGGAGGTTACCACAGCTAAACTCCCACTATTGACATCTCTTAGGACAAGTCTCTAGCATTAAAAGGAGCCACAAGAACATAAAATTCATATCTTCTCGCAACCGTGTAATATCCTCTATGTAAAAACTAGCGATAAAAGGCTAAACTTCCGACGTTTCGGCGACCTCATGACGCCATTATCAAGGAGTTGGAAATGAACATGCGAGTTCATAACGGTCAACACTAATTTCCATCCCTCAAACTGACATTGGACATTTCGTAACAATTACACGACGCATTATGCCATGTTAATATTGACAAGCTTACCGCTCTAAAAAGAATGAAAACAAGCAGAATGACAGCTTTAGTTCAACAAGAAATAGCGTTTCTAAGCTATGCCGCACTGATCTACAGTATTAAGGTCTAAAAACTCTGTTGAAGATGGTTAACTTTCAATTGTTTTGCTAGGTACTACTATTTCAATACTCTAAAAAAATTCGATTTTCCAGGAGGTTGTGTCGTTTAGTCTAGTGGATATCGGAAAGTGCAAGGTGAAGCCATCGATCCGGGTTCAACTCTTTGCCTCGCCTATTGTGAATCTTTTGAGCTTGTTTAAAATCCTTGTTTCGTTGAAGTTGAAGTCTAAAGTAGACTGTACGTCGTATAAGTTGAATAAAAAGGGAAATGTCAGTTTGAGGGATGGAAAGAAGTAATGACCGTTCATAACACGTACAAAATACTCCAAATTTGCATAAGTGGAGGAGAGCCAGACAAAGACTTTAGCTCGGATTAAATCTGTTTGCACGTTCAGCCGTGGTTGACGTGACTATGGTAGTGGAGAAGTAGACCTTAGACCATACTCTCGATTTGGGGTGCTCGGTTTAGGAGGTGGGTGCCCATCCTGCTGTCAGTTTTAACATGGAGAAAGGATGGAATGTTTCCCTTTTGATACCTTTGTCAACTCAAGAGTTAACTGACCAACGTTTGCAATGGTGCGAAATGGTATGAAATGATGTGACTCGGGTAGTCGTACCATTTTTAAAACTCAAAAAATTTCCACAAGCATATGCATGGGCAAAGTCCCACCTCCCAAGGGGTTTAAAATGCACACAATTAATTAAAAGATCAGGCAACTTTTACACCTCACACCTTTTTACCTTCTAGAAGTTTTAAGAAATCGCCCATTTCATTGAATTATTTTGCATTGGTCCAGTCCCTCTGTGACAAAATATCACAAAATCAACATGTACAACTTTAAAGTAAAGAACTTTCCATTTGTTTCGTACTAGGCCCTAGCAAGAGTCTTTCACCCAAGAGTTAGATTTACCCAAATTGTCCTAGTCCTCATCAGCGTCAGAAAAGTGTCTGTTATTGAACCAAGTTTGGCAGGAAAATAAACAATAAACAAATCGGCTAACTCAATGTGGTGTCCGATTCAAACCCTTTGGGAATAAAGCGTTTTGTTCCAAGAATTTCCATATCATTTAAATGTGAATGCTACATTAAAATTTTTGTAATTTCCAAACATTTCTACTTTCCTAGGTTGTTTTTTAGCTTATAGACATTTGCGTCCCTAAACAATTAATTTGCTTATTTAGCTTTGGCCAACCTTACAGAAATACAGAAAATACACATTCCTCGAAACTTTAACTTAATGATATTGTAAATGAAAAGTTCGTATAGCAAGCTTAAGAGTATACATGCCATTTGAGAAACATACTGCAAAAGCTTGGAGTTATTTTCAAGGGCCAAAATAACACGACGGCTACATCCTCAGTTATGAAAACAAACCGTTTTGCCAAGTCCCTGATTTCTATCAAGTCATTAACTAATCCTGCAACAGATGCTTACGAAACAAGGCACAAATGTAAGGACTTGGACAGTATCGTGATACTACTGAAATCTCATGGTACTTTGACTATAATTGGAATGATATCTTGTGTCTGACTGCTACTGAGGTATCAGTGATTGAATTGTTGTCAATAACTCATATAATCGAAGAAAGGAAAATAACATATCGACGTATCACAGTCCAAGTAAGTTTTTCACATTTTGGGCATCGTTTCTGAAAAAAGAAACAAGAAGTGGGTTAAATGGCAATAACGAATTTCGTTCTGATTGACAAGTAAAGAATATAACAATTATCTTAATTCATTCATTTAACTGTTTGTGCTAGAGTTACTGGCAACAATTCTTATTCACCTATTCCTACTTTGACATGTAGACTTAAAGACCTCAATAACTCACTTCACTTGACATAAGCAATCAACAATCACTGATCAGTTTCACAGCCAGTCCATCATAACATGGGCTCAAACAGGTAGCTATCTGCCGGAAGCTGAAGTAGCTGACTCGGTGAATGGAGACATTATTTAATTCAGTTATTAGCCAAAGCAGTTCGAGTAAAAATAACCACTCTGGCAACCGTTTTTAAAGCCATTTCTCTGTGAAGAACGTACCTGCTCCTTTCGACAACTTCCTGATTAAAAACATGTACAAAGTACAGCGATTCAGTCATTAAAGTTATATTTAAATAGCACTTACCATTCTTTTCGTGTTCGAGCTCCCCAAATTCAAAGGTGACATCATCGCCAATTAGCACAAATGGCGCCCAGTATTTTATGGCCGAATAATTCTTTGTCTCTTGAAGAGATTTCATAGCATGGTGAAGAGCTGTACTTGCACTTTTTCTATCTGCCAAGTGTTGGTAGAAACTCTCCATGAACATCCAGGTCGCTTCGTCGTCGATTGCCCAGAGTGACACCAGAACAGACCGGGCACCAGCGCACAGGAAAGCCCTGGCTATTCCCACAATACCCTCAGATTTTACCTCTCCCTGGCCACTATGACAGCAACTAAGCACAACCAGTCTTGCCTGAAGGCGAACTGCCTGAACATCGCTTAATGATAACATGTAATCTTCCTCTTCGGGGATCTGAGATGTGCGCTCGGGATTTGGGGCCAAAGCAATTTCTCCAAATTTGGCATCTCCATGTGCAGCAATGTGGATTAAGGCAACTGACTTCATTCTTTTCAGCACCTCAGCTTTGGTTGCATTTTTTCCTGTAAGAGGCACGGTCTGCAGAAGTTCTCCAATTATATCCACCTCTTTTATCGCACACGGCAGCTGTCCATACATGGGTTCACCAGTGGCGTAAGTGACTTCGTTCAAGCACGGATCGCCTACAAGCAGCGCTTCATTCTTACTTTGGAAGTCATCAGGTGCCATAGTGATCAATTTTAAAGCAGTCAGCGAAGGAATTGCACGGATCCTGACAGAGTCACTTAATGCAGAAAAAGGAGCCAGGCAAAAGTGGCCATCAGGAACAAACACCAATTCATCACCCTGGATCAAGTCTGCTATAGGACTGACTAAGACATCATACAAGGGCTGCAAAGAGTGCACAGAGAAGCTCAAGGACTGAAAGGTTTCTTCAACACTTGCCCTACTGCTCAAGAAGTCGCTGCGTTGTCTTTCAAGTGAACGATTCTCGCATCGCAAAACGGTCCCTGCATTGATCTGTTCAAAAGTACTTTTCATCAGAGCCTTTGCACTTCCATTTTCGATTTTCTTTTGTCTAAAATTTATCCCGATATCATCTCCTAGCAACCAGAAGCTGATTGTGTTCCCTTCAAGTGCTGTGAAAACAGTTTGTGAAGGTAGATCTTTCATAACCAATGAGATAGTTACCTTCATTGAAGGTTTCTCATCAACACTGTATTGCATCTTTAAAATGTCTGCTAAAGCCTGTGCTCGTCCTTGCTCTGCAGCATACAAAGCTTCATCAACCTCTCCATTCCTCAAGAGTGCTGTCCACACAGTGGTGTACGCAACCCCCTTTGTGTCACGAAAGCTTATTTTCCATGCATCCTCTGAGCAAAGACACCTAACTTCATCAAAATAATAAATGCTTAGGCGATAGTAATTAAGAGCTTTGCTCAAGGAGCCAAAAAAGTCATGAACAAGACCAATCTGATAACATGCGATTGCCAGCCCTATTGGGTCCTCTGTTTCCTTGCAAATACTAAGATGTTGATGGTAGTACTCTATGGCTTGCTTGAAATTACCAAGACTTTGATAAGCGTTGCCGAGATTGGCATAAGCTCTTCCTTCTCCGGCCCTATCCCCTACATCTTTTGCAATACTAAGACGTTGATGGTGGAGCTCTATGGCTTGCTTGACATTACCAAGACCTAGGTAAGAGTTGCCGAGACTGCCATAAGCTGTTCCTTCTCCGGCCCTGTCCCCTACCTCTTTCACAATACTAAGAAATTGATAGTGGTACTCTATGGCTTGCTTGAAATTACCAAGACTTTGATAAGCGTAGCCGAGATTACAATAAGCTGTTCCTTCTCCGACCCTGTCCCCTACCTCTTTTGCAATACTAAGAAGTTGATGATGGTACTCTATGGCTTGCTTGGAATCACCAAGACTGTGATAAGCGCTGCCGAGATTGCCATAAGCTCTTCCTTCTCCGGCCCTGTCCCCTACCTCTTTCGCAATACTAAGATGTTGATGGTGGTACTCTATGGCTTGTTTGAAACTACCAAGACTTTGATAAGCGTTGCCGAGATAGCCATAAGCTCTTCCTTCTCCGGCCCTATCCCCTACCTCTTTTGCAATACAAAGATGTTGATGAAAATACTCTATGGCTTCCTTGAAATTACCAAGACTTATATAAGCCTTGCCGAGATTGCCATAAGCTGTTCCTTCTCCGGCCCTGTCCCCTACCTCTTTCGCAATACTAAGATCTTGATGGTGGTAATCTATGGCTTGCTTAAAATTACCAAGACTTTGATAAGCGTTGCCGAGATTGCCATAAGCTCTTCCTTCTCCGGCCCTGTCCCCTACCTCTTTCGCAATACTAAGATGTTGATGGTGGTACTCTATGGCTTGCTTGAAATTACCAAGACTTTGATAAGCGTTGCCGAGATTGCCATAAGCTCCTCCTTCTCCGGCCCTGTCCCCTACCTCTTTCGCAATACTAAGATCTTGATGGTGGTACTCTATGGCTTGCTTGAAATAACAAAGACTTATATAAGCGTTGCCAAGATTGCCATAAGCTCTTCCTGCTCCGGCCCTGTCCCCTACCTCTTTTGCAATACTAAGATGTTGATGGTGGTACTCTATGGCTTGCTTGAAATTTCCGAGACGTTGATAAGCATTGCCAAGATTGTTATAGGCTGTTCCTTCTCCGGCCCTGTCCCCTACCTCTTTTACAATACTAAGATGTTGATGGTGGTACTCTATGGCTTGCTTGAAATTACCAAGATTTTGATAAGCGTTGCCGAGATTGCCATAAACTCCTCCTTCTCCAACCCTGTCCCCGATCTCTTTCGCAATACTAAGATGTTGATGGTGGTACTCTATGGCTTGCTTGAAATTACCAAGACTTTGATAAGCGTTGCCGAGATTGCCATAAACTCCTCCTTCTCCGGCCCTGTCAACTACCTCTTTTACAATACTAAGATATTGATGGTAATACTCTATGGCTTGCTTAAAATTACCAAGACTTTGATAAGCGTTGCCGAGATTGCCATAAGCTCTTCCTTCTCCGGCCCTGTCCCCTACCTCTTTTGCAATACTATGATGTTGATGGTGGTACTCTATGGCTTGCTTGAAATTACCAAGACGTTGATAAGCGTTGCCGAGATTGCCATAAGCTCCTCCTTCTCCGGCCCTGTCTCGTACCTCTTTTGCAATACTAAGATGTTGATGGTGGTACTCTATGGCTTGCTTGAAATTACCAACACTTTTATAAGCGTTGCCGAGATTGCCATAGGCTCTTCCTTCTTCGGCCCTAAAACCCACTTCCTTAAAAATGGCTAATGCTTCTGTGTATTTTGTTATAGCCTGATTAAAGTGAGCTACAGCATAATAGTAGTTACCAAGATTGAAATAAGCCAAACCCTCGCCTTTTCTGTCTCCCTCCTTTCTTGCAACGCTAAGCTCTTGCATATGCCGTGCCAAAATGTCCAACTTTCTATCCACCATTGTTGATAATCAAAACCAGGAAGTTTTTCTCAGAAATCTGGGGTGCACCTAGAAGATAAATGAACGAAAACACAATAGGTTCAATGCTCTGACTACAGGATTCTAAAGCGGCACAGCAAGATTAATTGAACAGTGAAGGAATAACTTTGTTAAGCCAGTATTTCGAAAAGAAAAGCCTTTCTGCATCAGGGTTTCCCAAGGAATGATTTCGGCTAATGGAGACAGTTGTTACAGAATAAATACTTGGGCATTTAACAGACTAAGAGTGTTTTATGCAATAATAATCACGGAACATTAAAAATAGAAATTCTGTTACCTAAACCAGGGAAATACAGCCTATAGAAAAGCGATGGCATCCCATTTCAACTTTCTTATCGAAAGCTAATCAAAAGTTCCTAAAATATGCTTCCCTGGCAAGAAATTTTCTGCCGGTATGTAGCTGACACCAAAAAGACAGGAGGGGATGCCATTAAGAGTGTAATATTCAATTTTCTGCAATTTACGTCAAACTCATAATTTTTTCTTTCAGGTCTAAATCTATTTAATGTCAGAATTGCTTGTTTTTTGTCGCATTTTTTTTTGTCTGGACACCTGGTTTCTCCATGTATTTTGATCCAGGGACTTTGAATGAGTTAATTGAACTGCTCAAGATAGTTATTCCTTCACTGCTCAATTAATCTTGCTGTGCCAGTTTAGCATCCTGTAGTCAGGGCATTTAACCTATTGCGTTTTCGTATTTCTCGGCGTTGTTTAAAAAAGTAGGTACGCAATGCGTACATGTGGGTAGCCACTTAGACACCGTACCACCAATGGAGTCTTAAAGGGGCTAGGTCACGCTATTTTAGGTAATTTTGTTTAATTTTGTTAATTATGAGCTCTAAACGTCAAATTGGCAGAGCAAGAGTCTTTCATTTGCAAAATCACGGCCACATAACAACTGAGAATGATTTTCAAGCTTTGTAAATGACATTTTGATATAGACTGATATAAATTTGAAAAAAGCTGGGCCAACGTTTTTCAAATTTACCCAAATTCAATCCATTTCAATCCTCTCCAGTTTTGTCCATCCATGTCCCTTCTTGGCTTCCCTGTGTTTTGTTAGAGTTCTTCTATAGTTTTGAACAGTTATTTTGATATTTTAGGTAATTCTATGACCATTCGATCAGTGCTGAAAATGCCTTAAATAGCGTGACCTAGCCCCTTTAAGTATGCTGTTCGTTTTCATTCGGGTTCTAACCATTTACTATACTAGCTCTCTACGAACTTCATTGGCTTCCCATTGCCTATCGAATCAGGTTTAAGATTTAAATCAATTCATGGATAAGTGCCATCTCATCTTAGTGACGTGATTACGCTCGAATAATAGCCTATTATTAGCAGTTCTGCAGAAGATAAGGTGCCCAACCTTTGAAGGCACGTCGCGTGACCTACGTGTTGTTACCACACTTGGAGTTTTACTGCAGAAGCAAGTGCAACACTATTTGCAGCTATTCCTTTAATTTTAACATCACTTTCTTTAATAGATACACAATCACGAAGAAAAAGGTGTTAACCCACTGAACTGAAAATTGTGCTTGAAAACTTAGTAGTTAGGCAACAATAGTCTTTCGGATTTCAGGTACACTGACATTTAATAAGAAGCACTTGTTATCAACATTTGGAACCTCTTTATAGCGGTTAGCTGCCGCATGCAATTTGCCTCACCAAACATTAAAATGTTATCGTCATGGGAAATTCTTACAAGAAAATTTTCATAATTGGACTTGGAGGCCTTTGGGTAGAGTATCTTTTTTCTAATATTGATCAATATTATCATTATTTTCCAAATGATCTGGATAGCACAAGTGTTACTAAAAATACAACCACACTTTTGAGATTAAGGAACATGTTTCGATGTTTCAAAGATCATCATCAGCCATAGTGAGTGTAACATTAAAATTTTTGCAAGATAATCCATATATATATTTATATAACTATCAACACAATGATTCTTTGTAGATTAAGAGCGCCTCTCAGCAATTTTCACCTAAGACCGTGCAAGATAAAAAAATCCAAAATTGCCAAACTTTGTCACAATAAAGGACTACCAAAACCATTTTTAGAAAAATGTTTTACTTTGTTTCGATAATTATTTTACCTGGACGGCAACTTTTTCGGTATGGGCCTTGCAAGCGAGTGAAAACGACTCCAAAATGTCGCTTGTTTGAATCGCTCTTTTTGAAATAACGAACGAGTAACTTGAAAATCAAAACAACATGCCACAGCTAGACTAATTCATTCACCCTTTAGCGCTGTTAACGGTACAATATACCAAAACTGGAATTTTGACCAAATTTTAAAACTTAACCTTTTTTAGATTGATTACAGAGTGCCAAATTTGTGCGAAATTCGACCGTCAAAAAGCATCTTGGTACATGGTGTTCTCAAACGAGACTAAGTTCACCGGAATAAGCAATGTTTCTGCTGCAATTAAATTCAATAAAATTTTTGGGTAAATGAAACAGAGGATTTTTGAGGCCCAATTTCAACATGCTGTTTGTCAACAAAAGTCGACCTTTGACCACCAAAGCCGAGGCGAGGTATATTGAAATCACACACGCTAATCTCGATTTATTCACTAAACAATTCGAGACTCTAGGTTTACTGACACAATACAACGTGAATTGACTGGAACTACTGTAGGTCAAGGGAAACGTGTCATTGAAATTTAACTGTCTTGGTTTAAGAGTGACATATCCGGTAATTAAAATAACTGACCTAAAAATTTGCATACTAGCAAGATTCATTCCATTCCATATTTTTACGCAAACAAGTTTCCTTAATTCACTTTGTGAACATACCTGCAAAACAAACAAAGAAAGGTATCCCCCTTTATATAAGCATACACTGCTTCGATTTTCCTCAAAGCCCTCAAACGACCATCGAACCAATCAAGTGTTTCGTGACTTTCGTGAGTTGTGTCGTCAGAGCTGTCAGGCTCAGAATTTAATATTTACCTGTCAGGAAGAACGTTCCGGATCAATAAACTTTTTTATTATATGGCTACAATAGTATGCGCGCTCTGATTGGCTAATTGTGACTGAATTGTAGGGCATTTTTCTCCCGTAATGCCCACCGGCCGATTACGGGCTTGCAAAAACAAAGCAAAAGGTAATTAAAAAACCACCGTACTGCCACGACCTTGGGCCAATATTTCCCAGTACGGCCCTTGCGCTCAGTTAGTAAGAAGTTAGTAAATGCAAAAGTGTTTGCAGTACAAAGCGAAATCACTGTCGCTGCACGCTTCGTAGCCAGCATTGAATTTAGCTTGCAGCCAGGCGTGAAAAATTCTTTGCTTCAGAATATAAACCATACGATTTGCCTCACGGTAATTCTGCCACTGAATAAGTTCGACCATGTGACTGAACCAGTTGGAGGGCTATAAAGGATAATTTACTTGTAGCTTATGTGAAATCATAAATACTGGCAAATTGGTAAAGGTTTCAGCCCACTAGAAAACTAATTATATTACAATGCATATGTACGGAGCTTTTGAACTGTGTAGGGAATTAATAATATTAAACCATCGATAATTGAAGCTTGATAAAGTTGTTTAAACCAGAGCGATAGACAAAACAAGAAATCTCAGTTGGGACAAGGTCTCATCCAACAATGCTTGCAACATAGCTGACGAACCGACAACTGGAGATCTTTTTACTGATCAGAACGAGTTAAAACTCTGACTGAATCGGTTACCATCTGTGATGGAATCAGTCATTGACACGAATACTCAGTGCCGGACACTGAACAGCAGAATGTAATCCCTACGATTTGTATCACAGTAACTTTTGCTGTTTTCAACTGAATAAGTCCGGCCATGTGACTGAATCAGTTGAAAGGCTCTCATGGGCTAAAGCTAAATAGCTCATATTAATTTGGCGGGTCTAATTTGCAGGTCGCAGGTCGCGGGTTGCAGGTCATTGTTTCACCAATACAGAGAGTATCCTAAACATTCTTAAAAGCTAACCTCAGGCCTAATTAGGCCTAAACAAAAGTTTTTAACCCTAAGGTTAGCTTTTATGAATGATTAGGATACTTTCTGTATTGGTGAAACAATGACCTGCAACCCACGACCTGCAAATTAGACCCGCTGATATTAATTAAATCAATTGTTAAATCGTATATACGCATTGGTAAAGGTTTTAACCATTTTACGTATGGAATATAACAAACTTTTAATTTTCCCTAAGAGTCAGTATCAGTTAAAGTGCACAAGCAGTAGGAAATAAATTACAATGCATATGTGTGAAGCTTCTGAACTGCGTACGGATTCATTAATAATCGTGACAAGGTATTAACTAAAGAAAATCTCAGTTGGCAAGGTCTCATTCAACAACGCTTAAATGCAACATAGCTGACGGCGAAGTGACAACTGGAGATCTTTTTAATTTTTCTGAGCTTGAGTTTCAGTTAGAAGACCTAACTGAATCAGTTTTCATTTTCGACTGAATCAGTCATTGACATGATCACTCAGTGACGGATAACAGCAGAGGAAAATCTCTACGATTTGCCTCACAGTAACTTTCGCTGCTCTCAACTGAATAAATCCGGCCCTGTGACTGAATCAGTTGGAAGGCTCTCTGGGTATAAATCGGAAGCGTCTCAGTTACCGTGACTAACAGTACGAAATCAGTCAACTGATTCACTCTAGTAGGAAACGAGAGCGACAAGGTGAAAAAGAATTTTTTGTTAATAAGGTTTTATAGAACAATGCTCTCAGCAAATCGGACAAGCCGACAATGAACACCTTTTCATTTCTCTGCTCTCGAGTTAGAAGCTCCAAGTGAATCAGCTGGTTACCATTAATTTACAATTGAATCAGTTATTGACATGAATAGCGCTGGATAATAGCGGAAGACCATCCCTACGATTTTTCTCGCACTCGCAGTAACTTTTGCTGTTCTCCGGGTCAACTGAATAAGTCAGGTTGTGTGAATGAATCAGTTGGAAGGCTCACTGGGCAATCAAGTTTTTCGCATACGAAATCAGTCAACTGAATAAGTCCACGAGACTTGACGCAGTTATCAGTGAGACAACTTTATGGTATATGGACCTATATGCAAAGAGATTTATATGCATAACTGTTCATATGTTTTTGGAACTAAGGCGGGCAACATCAGTAAATAAGCGAAGAAAAATAATCCATCACGCCAATTTAAACGACACCAACACCAGCGCAAATGTCACGGGCATGTGTCTACAATGTAATTCAATTCGCAATTGCAATAATTGAATTTACCAGAGAATGATTCGCAGCTTTTTTTCTCCTTGTTCTTTTATTTTTCCTTTCTAGTTGCCTGCTCAAGCAAGGCTTCCAAGGCAAATAATTATTTACGGAATGTAAAAAAATTCGACTTCGACTTGTCAACAGCTATGATCTCTCGATATATGATCTCTAATTAGATTTATTTGAGCGCTAAGACACGGCAAGAAAAGCAGTCGATGTTTCTCATTACGAAGGTTCTAAGGGGCGTGCAATTCATCCCAAGAGCTCGTACATTAAGGGCTTAATAAGTGTTTGTTTGATTGAGATCAAATCCAGATCTGCCCGCAAGTGCCAAAACTCATCCACAACGGGCGAAGTATAAGTACGTGTAATTGCTATGTTTTTCCTTTAATTATCCGTGCGCGTTTGTAAACATTACGAAAAACGCTGAATTTGTTTTCTACGAGGAAAGAAGTAATGTGGATTTCTCAAAAAATAGCATGCCTTGACTGCGTTTTGGCTGGTAAGTAACAAGTCCGTACTGCAAGTCATTTTGCAGGGGTAATAAGTGCTCTTACAAGCAGTAAATTTTACTGGTTACCGCCTGATAAGGAGAACCCTGGAACGTGGTTGCTTTTCATTGGCTTGGGCGAAACTGCTTCAGTTGTGGTTTGATTTGAGCCAGACAACTTGTAATCACAAGAACTGCGATTGGCGGAGACGGTATGAAACAGTCGACTGATTCAGTACTGATAAGCCACCACTTGATATTTGATTCCTATTGGTTAAAACTGTACTGAATCAAACATTCCAGTTTGGTTTTAGCGCTGTTAAGGGTTAATCCGCACTCCCCTTTCACTGCCATGTGTGATGCCCATTCATGTGGGCTGGCGCAATTTTTCTTATTACATCTACATAGGATTCCAAATCGATCACGATGCCGTAGGCAAATCGTCGTGCCCAAAAATTATATCATTTATCTCAAAAACACCTTTTAAAAACAATTAATAGGAAAATAATAACTGTTAGTTTCACAGGCAGTGATACAATCTGCCTGCGCTGATCAATGTACTTGCTTCAGGGACAACTGGAAAAGTGAGTGCTCGCAGTCTCGTACAATGATACATGGTCTTACATATCTTGCTCAATCGATTTTCGCAATTGGAGCGATTGCTGAATACCCGTCCACAAAGGAGCATTTACGTTCGTGACGCTAGCCGCAGTGAACGAAAGTGGATTTCACACACCTCGTGTCGGATAGAGGGAAATCAGTAGAATGGCTGGTGCCGCAGTGCCTTAGTCGACTTACGGTTAAATTGAACTGATTAGACTGGCTAGTGCCACAGTGCTTACCTCATGGATTAAAGAACGAGGTATATCAAACAACACAACTGCGGCGGCACTGCGGTCGGGTATTCTGCTTTTGACATTAGGTCTGTAATAGGTAGTATCTGAGGATTTCGCAAAGTGATTTTCTGCTCAATATCTTAATTTAAGTGATTTCATTTAACGCTTACCCGCACGTGCGAGCAAAAGCCTAGCCTCTGTATCCAGAGAAGAATCCAACACTTTATAACTTCTCCTGTGTGCCTTGATGTCGTTATCACATTTTGCTATTATTACGCATTGAACGTTTGCTGGATTGTCAGAACTTGGGCCACAAATTCCCCCAACAAACTCAGAATAGAACCGCACGCAGTCATAATGGTCTGTGTGCTTTGTCCTAATCTCTTGCGTGACAGCTCTGACGACACAATCAAGGCACAACTCACAAAAGTCACGAAACATTCGACTGGTTCGATGGTCATTTGAGGGCTTTGAGGAAAATCGAAGCAGCGTATGCTTATATAAAGGGGGATACCTTTCTTTGTTTGTTTTGCAGGTATGTTCACAAAGTGAATTAAGGAAACTTGTTTGCGTAAAAATATGGAATGGAATGAATCTTGCTAGTATGCAAAATTTTAGGTCAGTTATTTTAATTACCGGATATGTCACTCTTAAACCAAGACAATTAAATTTCAATGACACGTTTCCCTTGACCTACAGTAGTTCCAGTCAATTCACGTTGTATTGTGTCAGTCAACCTAGAGTCTCGAATTGTTTAGTGAATAAATCGAGATTAGCGTGTGTGATTTCAATATACCTCGCCTCCGCTTTGGTGGTCAAAGGTCGACTTTTGTTGACAAACAGCATGTTGAAATTGGGCCTCAAAAATCCTCTGTTTCATTTACCCCAAAATTTTATTACTGGGTTGCCGTATGGCAATCCCAGTCGGAAAATGGGTAGATTTCCGTTTTCTTTTTTTTAGTTGTTTTTTTTTCCGTGTCGGTAAAAGTCTTGCCTGTCACTCCCCTGGTAAGTGGTGTCTTTGTGCATAGAGCCTTCTGAGCGTATTTTCTCAGGATCGAGAGGGTAGATTTCTCTGGTGGACACAGTAGAATCATTAACCTATTGTGGCCTGCAATGGCGTCGAAAGTCATGTAACGCGAATTGCGTTTTAGTGGATCCTTAAACAAAATATACCCTTATGGAGCTCAATAATGGAAAGTCAGTTGGATAAACTAGGCAGGCGGTGAAAACCAACACCTGGAATCTCAAAAGCGACAAGTAATGGACTTCGACAACAATCTGTCGCCCGTTGAGCAGAAATCAAAGTGAGCTGCATTTCTAAAATAATATTTACCAAGTGTGCTGTTATGTAGAACACTGAAACCAAATGGAAAATCCTCTGGTAACTTATGGGTTCAACAAAGACAGAGAACAAATCGAACACCTTAAGTGGATCTGTGATCAACTCTGCACAGTCTTCAGGTACAAAAAAATTGGAAATGTGACAGCCAAGAATTATTTGAAAGAAAGCTTGTCGTCTATTTTGTGCTTCATTATTCAAGGAAAAGGTTCTTCATGGAAACGTTTGATCCTGAAATTTTAGTTTGTTGTAATATTGCGCATATTTGACACGATTGAGTTTTTTTTCTTCACGCACGTAATGAAATAGGAAGGGGTTTTTGCCTGTAATAGCAAATATGTTGTTTGTTTCAAAAAATTGTTGGCTGGAAAAGGTGGCCTTTATGAATTCATCATGTTTCATGATATGTGTGCTGGATAGTTTTTAAGGCAATAGTAAAGCATTTTCTTGTTATTCAAGGAAAATGTTCTTCAGGAAAGGGTTTGACCCTGAAGTACATGGTAATTTGACACGATTGAGTTTCTTGTCTTCACGCACGCAATGAAATAGGAAGAGGGTTTCGCCTCTAAGAGCAAATATGTTGTTTGTTTCAAAAAATTGTTCGCTGGAAAAGGTGGCCTTTATGAATTCATCATGTTTTATAATATGCGAGCTTAATTGGATAGTTTTTATGGCAATAGTAAAGTATTTTCGTGTCAGAATGAGGTTAGCGTTTTTCTGTTGTGCTAACTTAATTAAATATAAATATACATTCTGCCTCGTGAGTTTGTTATTCTCGTTAACCAGCAATGGAAAGTCATTGCAACGCGAATGGCGTTTTAGTGCATCTTATGTTGTTTGTTTCAATAAAATGAAGGGGTAGTTTCTAAAGAAACTGTGTTGCTGCGTCGGTGGGGAAGTAGTATACAAAAATTTGGTTTTATCAACGGAGTTGATAATGTAAATTGGCCACCGTACAGAGATTCTAAAAGCTGACGTTTCGAGCATTAGCCCTTCGTCAGAGCGAAGGGCTAACGCTTGAAACGTCAGCTTTTAGAATCTCTGTACGGTGGCCAATTTACATTATCAACTCCGTTGATAAAACCAAATTTTTGTTTCAATAAAATGTTTCGCTGGAAAAGGATTCTGTGATATTTTCTGGCTTTGTGAATTATAATATCATGTTGTGTATTGAATTTTCGAGCTTAAGGTTGAAACGTGATACGGGAGGATATTTTTAGTATTGCTCTGTAAGCAGGAAAGGTTTCATGAAAATAAACAGGTCTGTTGGAAGCGTGCTTGAGTTTCAACAAAATGAGCCCCAAAATCAGCAAAAAATTGTGACGCCGGTGAATAATAAAGTAGCTGCTATTTCCAAAACGACGGAATTACCTGGTGATAAATAGCCTCGTCTTGGAGAGTAATTTTTTGACTTTGCAGAAACAATGGTGGGCGATTGTGATCTTTGTTTTGAATTCGCTCATTTATTGTCAAACTTTATAACACTTGACAGAAAAAAAAACCTACTAAAACCCGGTATCTTGCCATCACTTGACACAGATGCTTCACTGTTTGGCTAGTAAACATGCCACGGTAACTTAATCACGGCGCCCGCTGAATTCCGGCGATGTCACTTTCCATTTGCAATTTATTTGTGCAGCCAAAACGTACAATAACAAAATTGAACGTAGCAAAAATCTCCCAAAATGTTTGTCGCTGATCGTAACTGTTTATATTCTATATTCACGGTTCAAAATTAATGTTGTTTTCATGTTGTAAATATGTTATTCTCGAGCGACCGTCCTGGAAACTTCCTTCTGCTCTTTCTAAAAACTGTGTATCAATATTTATTTACTTTTGCATCAATATTTGTTTTTGCATAAAGCAAGCTAACAAAATCTGTACCTTGCTGAATTTGCATCTGTTAATGTTAATAGTATTTTCGGCCCACTGCTCCTGTTTTACGAAGGGGTATATGTCAGATGCTCAGAGGGCACGCGTAAACTTGTGGTGAAAAGAAGTTTATCAACATGTCAGCCCAGAAGCCCATGTTTCTCACTTCCCATTTATTTTCTTCAATCTTTCTGGGTTCAGTACTTTGCTAGTAACCACATGTCTTCTCAGGCTATTTACCCAAGGCTTCTACCATGGCACTTAACTACAATCATAGACAATACCAAAACAATATCGTGCACTTTTAGAGCTACGTATTACGCAAGGACAGATCTGTTTCGTCGTACGAACGTGTGACAATCTGTGAGCCAAAGGGCCTCTGCTGGTATGACTTCTGGGTGACCCCTTACATGGTCTTAATGACCCCCCAACTTGAAAAAATTGTCTGGAACGGTTCACGTACCACAGGCAACCCAATGTACCCTCACGGAGGGTCTAGTTGAAATTTAATTGCAGCGGAAACATTCCTTATTCCGGTGAACTTAGTCTCGTTTGAGAAAGCCATGTACCAAGATGCTTTTTGACAGTCGAATTTCGTACAAATTTGGCACTCTGTAATCAATCTAAAAACGGTTAAGTTTTAAAATTTGGTCAAAATTCCAGTTTTGGTATATTGTACCGTTAACAGCGCTAAAGGGTGAATGAATTAGTCTAGCTGTGCCATGTTGTTTTGATTTTCAAGTTACCCGTTCGTTATTTCAAAAAGAGCGATTCAAACAAGCGACATTTTGGAGTCGTTTTCACTCGCTCGCAAGGCCCCATACGGAAAAAGTTGCCGTCCAGGTAAAATAATTATCGAAACAAAGTAAAACATATTTTTCTAAAAATGGTTTTGTTAGTCCTTTATTGTGGCAAAGTTTGGCAATTTTGGATTTTTTTATCTTGCACGGTCTTAGGTGAAAATTGCTGAGAGGCGCTCTTAAATGTTCCTTACAAGGAGGTGAAACTCAACCTAACCAACGATATTATAGAAAACATACTGTAACTGACACAATGGTAACATTTTAAAACTGTAATGCTAAACCGACATGATCAACTTGTTTGTTGAGTTTGGCCGGTTTTCTCTGCTCAATATGGAAGCTCTCCTTGATTTTGAGTTGATAGAAAGAGGTAGCATTTTTCAATAAATTTTAAGCAAGAAACATCGCAATTATCCTGACAATGTTTAGACAAACTAAGATGCATGAAAATATGATAATTTTTATCCCAGAAAAGGTGCTCATTTACACGTGTGTAGAAATGCCTGTTATGCCTGTTATTTTCCCATCCTTGGCGAGACCCAGGGGCAGTGAGTCGAGACGGGACGTGAATCGGGACTGGCGTAAAGTTGTCAAGTAAGGCGAGAAGAGCCCCTGGGAACATACCTTTAACGGATGAGTTCCAGAGACAATTAAATTCTGATTTTCAGATTGAGTGGAAATTTCCGCAATTGTCTATTTTCCGCCCAATCAGAGAGCCTCATACGTACAGTGAAGTCAGATCGTGATTCCTTACATCAAGTGTTTAATACTACATCAACGGTCGCCATTTTATTTCTATCGCTATCCTTGTCTGGCTCGTATAACAGACATATCATGCGGCAAAAATTTGGGCCGCAAAGGGACCCGCAAGATACACAATTCGACCAATTCAGCCTAAAAGATTTTGTTACGTAAGGGCAATCGGTACATGATGTGTAGAATCAAAATGCTTGGTCAAAACACCTTTGAAGAGCAGACTAGAAATAAATCAGGAAGAAGACCAATTGCAAGGGAAGGTACTAGTCGTCTTTTAGTGTTTCGCCTCTCAAGTTACCGTAGCGAATTGATTTTGGTATTTCTGTTGCACGGGCCAGACCACAGGTAACCCAGGCTCACTGTGTGTGCCACATAGGTAAATATAGAGAACATATGAGGCGAAGTTTAGGTCTGGAAATTTGCAAGAAAATGGAAACAAAAAACAGTGAAACTTACCATGTGGTGAGCTGTTGTTGTCTTTAATACGTACACGAAGTTTCGGGAAAAATGGTCCCCGTTCACCTTCCTTCATAGTATAGTGATAAGGTAGGAGACTGAAGCCAGCGTCGGGACTCCAATCGACCCTAAGCACGCACAATTTTTTTCATGAAAATCGAATCTAGTCGCTAAATGAACACGCCAGGCTCGTGGAACATGAATTTCTCTAAACCATGAATCCACTGAAGCATCTCCAGGTAGCAACGCGAGGCCACCAGACTCCGTAAAACTTGTAAGTTAACCTGCTAAAATGGCGGCCAGAAAGCATTGTCCTCGCGAAGTGTCCAATTCAAAATGGCACTGGACTCGGGACGCCTGGTGACGAGTATAATAAGTTCTGGAGGGAGGGGAGTCCCAAATTGCTAAAAACAAAACTCACTGAGCAATCTGGGACTTCCCTCCCTCCAGGGGGACATATATTTCCCTCGTCACCAGGCGTCCCGAGTCCAGTGCCATTTTGAATTGGACACTTCGCGAGGACAACGCTTTCTGACCGCCATTTTAGCAGGTTAACTTACAAGTTTTACGGAGTCTGGTGGCTTCGCGTTGCTACCTGGAGATGCTTCAGTGGATTCAAGATTTAGAGAAATTCATGTTCCACGAGCCTGGCGTGTTCATTTAGCGACTGGATTCGATTTTCAAGAAAAAAATTGTGCTTGTTTTGGGTCGATCGGAGTCCCGACGCTGACTTCAGTCTCCTACCTTGTCACTATACTATGAAGGACGGTGAACGGGGACTATTTTTCCCGAAACTTCGTGTACGTATTAAAGACAACAACAGCTCACCACATGGTAAGTTTCATTGATTTTTATTTCCATTTTCTTGCAAATTTCCAGACCTAAACTTCGCCTCATATGTTCTCTATATTTACCTATGTGGCACACACAGTGAGCCTGGGTTACCTGTGGCCAGACATGTCTCAGCATTGCCATCGGCCTTTTTCAGCATCACACATAAGCTTACCTGACTGTCTATAAGAGGTTAAATTAATATTGTTTATTTTATTTTTGAATGGGGACTAAGGAGAAAATTGTTGAAATGAGGTGAATAAAAATCTTGATTTCATAGACTATTTTCATGCTATGAATATGGTCATATACAGTACCCTTTTTTCTAAATTGCAGACTGCATTATGCGAGTTTTTTGTAGTTATTGTATGCTTCACAAATCTATTTGTTCACTGTTATCTTATTAACACGCATTCCGAGTTTTTGAAGTGTCGAAAACCCCTTATTACGATAACAAGATTTCGCTTTATTTTAATACAGAATTTTACTTAAAATCAACAAAAGAGTTGTCACGATCTGACTTCACTGTACGTATGAGGTTCTCTGATTGGGTGGAAAATAGACAACTGCGGAAATTTCCACTCAATCAGAAAATCAGAATTTAATTGTCTCTGGAACTCATCCGTAAAAGGTATGTTCCCAGGGGCTCTTCTCGCCTTACTTGAAAA
>NC_090877.1:32927380-32934880 GCF_036669935.1 Montipora foliosa | reverse complement strand
TTCACTTGGAATTAATATTATTTTGCTGTTACACAGGGACTCCATCGAAGAACTTTGAAAACTTTAAAATAGATATTTTTGGTTTTATAGAACAGGTCACTAACCCAGCATTTACCAGTACTCCAAATCTTTATGATCATGATTCTGGTGTGGTGAGACAGGAAGTGTCACTTGAGGAGATGCTCCAGGCAGCTAGGAAAGAGATAGAGAGACTCGAACAGGAACTTGATAGGAAGAACACTATAAGTCAGTTTGGCCTTCGCCGATTTATGTATGATGATGAAATGATCCGGTTTTATACTGGGTTTTCAAGTAGTAATGTGTTATGGTCATTTATAGATGTGATAAAACCATCTGCTGAAAAAATGAGAACGTGGTCTCAAGTTCAACGTGGCAGGGCTAAAAAGCCTAGTAAAGGGATAATTAACGAAGTATTTATAAACATGAAAAAACAGTCCCTTGCTATAGAAGATCAACTGTTCATGTGGTTGTGTAAGGTCAAGCTAGGCTTATTTGATCAAGATTTGGCTATCAGATTCAATGTGTCAATTTCTACTGTAAGTAGAATGATCATAACCTGGTCAAACTTCCTTTATTTTACAATGGGATGTTTACCACTATGGTCGAGTAGATCACAGATTAGAAAAATAATGCCAAGTAGTTTTAAAGATAGTTTCAGCAATGTGCGTGTGATCATAGATTGCACAGAAATGAAGGTTCAGACACCTTCCTCTCTTGTGCTTCATTCTGAGTTTTACTCTAGTTACAAAAGTGCAAACACCTTCAAAGGTCTTGTTGGTATTACCCCCAGTGGTGCAGTGTCATTCATCTCCAAACTCTACACGGGATCTATAAGTGACAGGGAGATAGTGAAAAGGTGTGGAATTTTAAAGCTGTTAGAGGATGGAGATGGGGTTATGGCAGACAAAGGTTTCACTATAGAAGACCTTTTATCTCCTTTAAACTGTTCTCTCAACATTCTACCATTTCTGAGTGAAAAGGTTCAGTTTTCCGAGGAAGATGTAGAAAGGACTCAAAAAATAGCGAAGCTAAGGATCCATGTAGAGAGGGCAATTCGTAGAGTCAAGGAAAACCATTTATTTGATGCTGTAATTCCACTGTCATTAGCCTCTTCAATTAATCAAATATGGTCGGTCTGTTGTATGCTATCAAACTTTAAAGGACCTGAGTCACCTCTATTTTAAAATGATAGCAATTAATTTGAATAAAAACATTTACAAATAAAAATGAGGTTTTATCAGTGGTGTGACATTTACAATGATGGAAGATAATAGTTGTAATAAAACAGAGTTAGCTTATTGTACATGTCGGCAAAGAACTCTTCATCAAAGTAAATGGTTTCAATGTGCCAATCATTCTTACAAAATACCATGAAGTCACACCATTTGAGTCATGTGATGGCCATCTGCCCCATTACCTGAAAGTAATACTCATGAGTTTTCTTTAGTTTGAGTTGACCATTAACAATCTTTAAATACTTGGCATCTCTGCATGACTCACACTGGGGACATTTAATTTCAAGCAATCCAAATACCTCATTGCGTGTTGGGTCATAGACAAGAAAATCAGGGCTTGCTCCTAAAAAGGGACAGCCTGGATTAATAACAAATCCTGTTCGGTATACATTGACAAACCTGGTGTTGACATATGACTGTGCTGCCTCACTTTCATGTTCAAGGCCATACTTCATGGCAGCAGTCTGAACAGTTTTCTTTTTAAGCTGAGTTACCAGACCCTCATAATCACTTTTTCTTGAACAAATTTGCTTAAATTTTGAGGCAGTGAGCCGCCGCTGTCTCAGCTCATGCCAAAATGGATTTTGGGATTGTTCTTTTGTTTCCCCCTCAATGTTGGATGCCTGCTCTACTGATACCTTTAATGAATCAAGTACATTAGCCTGTGAGCGTGGAAGAACATGGCTACATAAGGGATCAAGCAGCTTTGCTGGTAGGACAGGTAGGGTATCCCTCTGATCTATGGATAAAAACTTACTGTTTTCCCTAATAGTAGGTTGTTGATAAGACACAACACATCCCTTCGGTACAGTGCCATAGTTGCACTCGACATACTCTAATTCACCCTCGCTAAACAATGTAGCAAACTGTGTTTCTTTGTAGTCAGTTTTAGCCCTTGCTAGAAATTCCCTTACAAATTTTGGGTTGGGGTAGTTTTGTATAGGGTTATACAAATTACTCTCTACACCATCTATGGCACGCTTCTTACATTTAGGACCTCCCTCTGATTTTAATTCGGGTTTTCTAACAATAAGATTATCAACAGCTTCAGGATGGATTCCAGCTGAACGGGGCTTGTGCCATTCCTGTGGCATAGATGTCTTGGATGGTACCTCTGGGACAGCATCAATTTTAAGGAGGCTGTAATGGGCTGCCTGGTATATCAGTGCCACCTTATGGTTACATATTTCCTGCCCAGCCTTACATGAGCAGGAATGATCCACCACTTCCTCATTGTAAAACGACATCTTTGAAAATATATGAAACGGAAGTTTTTAAGCTTATAATCATTATTTTGGAAATAAGGTAACAAAGGACAACAAAGCAGGAAATTAAGAAAAAATTATTTACTATAATTTATTATTTTGTAATGAATAGTGTATATTCTTGTTCATACAGATATAGGGAAAAAAGGAATAATTCAAGGTTATTTCAATTAACTTTGAGAACTTTCACAATATTCAGTAAAATGTCAACTGCCCCATGCACTGAAGTTACTTAAATTTAGCATTCAGCTAAAAAACAACCATACAACTAACGCATAAGTAGTGTGGCTCTTCATTTTTCCTTAACGACTTGAAACATCTTGCTCTGATAAAAACAGTGTCACCTTCTTCTCTTTTACCAACTTAATGAACAATCATACCAGTAGGTAAGTACCTGCTTAGAAACTCCACGCCCGGCTTTGCAAGCTTGCCCATAACAGCAAACACGGCAGAAATGAACGATTTACCTTCATAATCTTTAATAAATCCTTCGCAGAAAAACTTATAGCCAGTGCCACTCTGGGGTGCTTTGTTGAGCTTAACAAAAGTATCGACGTCTTTCATCGTCAACTCAGGGTTATCTTTCAACAATCTGGTCCATTCGATCGGCAAGACACTGCTGGCATTGGCAGCCATCTTGAATGTTTGCGCGGTTAGCCTCGCTTTCAATCAAACATGGCGGACGCATGAGAAGAGAGAATCACAGACGCTCCTCTCCGTTTTTTTTTTCGGAGAGCGGGCGGCTGTACACAGGCAGGAGCTCATGGGCTCCTGACACAGGCTATGTTTTTATTGTATCCCTCTTTTTTTTTTTTGAGGCCTGGCGAGAATATTTTAATACTGTGACTTAAAAAAAACAAAATAAGTCTAGCAATTATTTCTTTCATGTCATAAGCTTACCTTACTTCTTTTGGGCAGGTGTGTGTTTGGGAGGGAGGGAGACAACGAGGGATGGGGGGAAGGGGGGTGTAAAGGAAGTATGCCAAAAAAAAAACATTGAATGTAATTTTTTTTTAAATTAAATATTGTTGAGTGATAAAGACTGATTTCTGTAGATGAAAAGCTTGCGAAGAGCACACCTGGGACAGTCTTTGAGAGACTGAAGCTGTATCTCTTTTCATTTTTTCCAATAAAATACATGTAACGGCTTTCGTTCTTGCATCGATTCCAGTGTCCTTTAAATCTCTGATTTGGTGGCTGTAGGTTTCTTCAAGTTCTTTTACTAGTTTAGACTGGCCAGGGCATGTTTTTGCTTTTTTGTCATTTGGCGCATCTTATTTTTACGAGGGCTATTACGTCTGAGTCTTTTTCTGCGTAGTTCCTCGATCGTATTCCTTCTAAATTTCCTTTTGCGAGGTAACTGGCAGATGGCCGGTTTGCACAATCTGAACCTTGTTTTGCCGACCGTCAGCAAGTGAATCACTCGCACGATCTGCTACAGACTGGGGCAGTCCCGTAGCTTGACAAAACATTGATTCACTGGCATTTTCTTCGTATTCGGTCATGATATAGTTTTCATTTGAAATATGCGGGAATGTTTTGTATTTCGCGCCCTCTAGCTATGTCTATCCCACGTCTGTCCATAACAGGCAACTATGTCCAATTATGGTTAACATATTAGTTTCCAGTGCCGATGTTAACATTACGTTCCGATGGAGGAAATCTGGGATCTACAGATTCAACACTCATTGAGAAGCATGCGCAAAGGGAGCGTGAATGTGCGGTTGCCATTGCCTGATTTCATACGGTGGAAGCTGGGCACTAATTATCGGTTTTGCCGGACGGAAGTGCACTTTAGTTTGTAGATGGCGACTTGTACGAAAACTTGGCATTAGAATTGTGGCAGTTCTTTGTGTAAGAATAACTACAGAACTAAAGGAAAAACGTACTACACTTTTCCCAGTGGTCCTGAGCTTCAAAAAGGATATAGGACGGTTCTTATAAACGAAAATATTAACTGGAGAAAACATGTTATATGCAGCGTTCACTGGAGCTCGGGAAAACGAGAGAACAAGAATCATTTGCCAGACACAATTTTCACGAAAGAATATGCTCCTAACCTGGAAAAAAGTATTCCATAAAACCATCCAGGGAATTAAAAAGGAAAATGGACTTTACAAAAATGGTTCTTACATTAATTTTTGTACTTACATATATGATTCATATTCCAGTCAGTGCGTAAACATTACGATATAGACACGCAGGCACGGTTCCGGATGACCCTCGCAATTGCTTAAAGGTGTTGAAGAAATGCCAAAACAAGTTTGATTGTCTTGTTCACGAGATGTTACTGATTAAACAATTACAACCGTGTTTAAATGTACAATCAGACTCAATTCGCGCTAAGGTCTTTGTCTAACTTATGCAAATTAATGACTCTGAACTCTTAGTTAATACTCTTGAAATCACATATTTATTTTAGTTTCCCTTGACAATGGTGCCAAGATGTCGCCGAAACGTCGGACTCTTTTATCGTTAGTTTTTGCCTGTATATGTTTATCTAAATCACTGTTGATTAGGATTCATATTTGATTATTAAATGCATGATATGCTGGTAATTTACTTATTTGCTAAATTTCAGAGTATTGTACTGCTATTAACAGTGTAGAATAAACTGACTTACCAGACAGTTTCTGAAAGTCCTCTTAAGCTTTTCTTCATAGTAGTCTCCTCTTTTAAAGTTTCTGTGTTGCTTTGCATGGTTTACATTTATATTACTTTCATCAACGTTGTTTAGAAATTACATAAAACTATGACGCGGTGGTCACTTCAGAAAATAAACATGTAGGGAATTCTGACATAGTCACTAACTCAGTTGATCCAAACTGGGTAAAGAGAAAACAACAAAAAGTGACGCAAAATTCATCAGAACTGGTTTATCACAAATAAATTACTTGTTCGTGTTATTAAGAAATGAGTAACAGTGAGCAACTTACCAAAACGGATGCTAATCAATGCGAGGTCCTCGATGACAAGAAATGACTCTGCAAAATTTGATGATTTAATGTCACAGTGGTTATCCATGCATTATCGAATCTTGTAGGAAAACGTTTAACTTTCATAACAAAATTCCCTTATGCTTAGTATGCATTAAAAATGTAGAACTGGAGCGGAAAGCTGAAAAGTTCTCAAGAGAACTAACAAATGGAGCAGCAAAGAGAAGTCATTTCATACTCGAGCAAACTGCGCAACTGATCAGTGAAGCAGTCCAATTTGAACACTGATCGAGGTGAGATGACTGTTCCATTGCTCCAAAAAACTCAAGTAATGGTTTCGTTCGGCGAGGCTCAAAGTTGTAATGAGAACGGGCACATTATACGAGGCTCCGGGCTTGCTTAGCTTTAAGTAAGACTTTAAAGCGAGTAGACACTAAGGGTTTGTTATGGCTAAAACTGATTGGATGCATTCTTCATCGTCATTTGCTTTGCTTTGTGACACCCTCATTTTTTAATCTAAGGGGATTCAAAAACTAAAATCCCTCTCTGTTCAGGAACAATTCAAGATACATCATTTACTTACTTACTTTCTCGATGTGCAAGAAAAGAATGGAGGGCAGTATATACATTGTAGTTCGATCACACAAGAAACAAATAATTTATCACCGTGACCCCTCAAGCTAATTGTTACTTATTACCATGCAACGTCGACAGACAAATATCTGATTACACCTAGCAAGCTAATATTACCAATACCAAAACCTTGAGAGCAGGAATAATGAATCCGGTTGAACAAAAAATTAAGGGATAAATAATACTGGTGGATCATTTGGGTGCGTCATTCGCAACTGATCATGAGTGACGGTGATCATGATCACTTTATAAAATAAACATATCAGGAATTCTGACATAGTCACTAACTTGATCCGAACTGAGTAAAGAAAAAACAACAAAAAGTAACGCAGAAGTCATCAGAACTAGTTTATCACACATGAATTATTACTTGTTCGCGTTATTAAGAAATGAGTAACAGTGAGCAACTTACCAAAATGGGTGCTAATCGACGTCAGGTCCTCAACAACAAGAATCTATTTTAATTTTCATAACACAAATCATTTATGCCTAGTATGCAAAAAGAGTAGAACTGGAGCGGAAAGCTGAAAAGTTCTCAAGAGAACGGATCGAGGTGAGATGACTGTTCATGATTGCTCGGAACAACTCAAAAAATACATGGTTTCGCTCGGCGAGGTTCGAAGTTGTAATGTAAACGCATACATTATACGAGGCTCTGGTCTCGCTTAGCTTTATGTAAGACTTTTAAAGCGCGTAGACATAAAGAGTTTGTCTGGCTAAAACTGATTGAATGCTTTCTCAAGTGCCATTTTGCTTTGTGGCACCCTCAAGTTTGAATCTAGGCGGATTCAAAAACTAAAACCTTCTCTGTTCAGGAATAATTCAAGATACGTATCATTTACTTACTTTCTCAGAATGGTGGGCAGTTTATGGTTCCATCACACAAGAAACAAATAATTTATTACACCCTCAAGCTAATGTTACTTATTCCCTTGATATGTTCCTCGAGTCGTTACAAATGAATTAATGAGTAAGCAACATTGGTTAATTGTTTGCGTGCGCGGTGCGTGCGTGCGTTCGTGACAACCAGCCAAGCTTCTGAATCGTGATCACTCAGAAAATAAACAGTTAAGTTATGCATAAAAGGAATGTGTGCCGACATAGTTACTGACTTTAATCCAAAGAAAAGAAAAGAGAGGCGAGTAGCAAATTTATTACGCATGCATTACTTGTTCTTTCTATTAAACAATGAGAAACAGTAAAGAGTTTAATTTAAAGCAGGCTGATGAGACATATTATGTGATCACAATGTACAACTAATTAAAGAACAGAACTGAAAGCAGTATAGTTCAATCAAACAACAAACAAATAATCAATTAGGAGTCTCTCATTACCTGAAAACGCCCTCGTTGGAACGTGTGAAGCAGGAACAAGGAATCTAGTTACAAATAAATTAATGGATAAGCAATA
>NC_090877.1:32912380-32922380 GCF_036669935.1 Montipora foliosa | reverse complement strand
AAGCAATCCAGTTTTGATTTTTTTCTTCGTTTAATTAATATTCCTTATCATAATCTGAAACAAAGGAAAATCAAAATTGAAATTGTGTTCAAAAAAAAAAAAATCAACCAGGACAAAATTTGAACCTGTAACCTTCACGCTATAACAATGCCCTTTCTAAGTCTCAAACAAAGGAAAATCAAAATTGAACTGGTGTATAACAAAAATTCAAGCAGGAAAAAATATGAACCTGTAACCTTATAAAAATGAGTCCCAAAAGAGATCTATAGTGGTAAATTATATTACAGCAGTACTTTACAGGCAAAATAACAGTTACCTCAGTCAGTTTGCAAATCTACTTTCTGAACTTTAGTTGGTACATTGCCATTTGGTTCCTAAAAATATAAATAAATTGCCTCATGGTAAAGGAGTTTGAAAACAACATTAGATTTGCCAGTTAAGTCCTTACTCTTTATACATTATTAACCTCTTAAGTACTAAAAAAACAGGAGTGCCATACTAGGGAATATTGGCCCGAGGTCAAGTGATTGATCCAAACAAAACAACCAAAGGCCAATATTTTCCAGTACAGCCCCAGGCAAGTGAGGTTAGTAAGTTGTTAATTACAGTGTACATGGCAGTATTTCTTTGACAATCAGAAAATTTTCTGTTTGGAAAAGATGGGGCATTATTTTCAGGAAGGGGAGATGCAGCTTTAAGCCAGATGGAATGGAGCCTCTGAACATGCCAGTACCGGATAGCCTTCCCCCATCCCAACAAACAGCCTAAAAACAGTTTTTGAGTGGCATTGCGGAGATGATGAATTCTTATCTAAAACCTAAAGTCAAAAGTAAGTGAGTCAAGATAGACTTAATCATGGTGCCCAAGCTGTTTTTGAAACAACTTCTTTTGGATTTGAGCTTGAACAAGCCGTTTTAAGCCAGGGAAGTGTGTTGTTCACACAAGTTACTCACAAGGTTTATGACGGCAATGTAAGCTGAAGTCCAAACTGTAATCAAAGACTCCTACTTATTGGGACACGTTAAAATTAAAAGTGTGAGTTACATGTAACTGTAATCCTCAGGTATATTCTACCCACGAGGACACAAGGTTAAAAGGACTGTAATCTTAAACACATCGCTGGCCACTGAGTGAAGCGACTAAATCATTGCATTTTACGGTGTTTGACCTTGAATAAGTTCGGGTCACGAGGTTCCCCTTCACAATCACATATTCTCCTCAGTTATTTGAAGATCCAGAGTGTTGATCTGGCCGGGGTTCGAGCCCAATGCTCAACCAACTGAGCCACCAGTGCACTGGGAATCATACACAATTTACATGTAATCAAGGTGTGGTAAAATCTGATATTATTTTTATTATCTGACCTCTGCTTTTCCTTTGCATGCTCTTTTCCTTGAGCTGTCCTTAGAGCACCAACAAAAAAAATTCCCAGAACAAAAAGAGAAAGAGTTTCATCACTAAACTGAAGGAATACATACTAGACCCCTGCTACATCTGTACCTTGAATGTTGGTGTAAACATATATAGGAATAGCAATAATAAAATGAAAATAACATTAAAGACCTCATTACTCCATACTGAAAGTGCCAATTAAATGTTCAACATTTAAAAAAAATGCATGTATCATGCACAAGCACAAGAAAGATGTCATGTCCTACATTGTATTACACTAGTGCTTGTACAGCACATTCATACGGGTGTACATGTACATGTGTGCTTGATTCACAAGAGGATAAATTTACAACCGTCCACTTCGCCACACTGAGTTTCTCTAAACATGTGTTGCCTGTGCATGAGCTCATCATAAGACTGAGATTAGAGTTGTCATTATCTACATGTAAACTCTCAAGAGGTTATATCAGAAACCCATAAGGGCTGAAACGTGTAACGCGCGTTCACAGCTTCCGAATATTCAGTGCGAACTGATTGGTTGAATGTTTCAGTGCTAAGTACCATATTTGGAAACCCCTCGCTCTTGTTGTTCCAAATATGGTACTTAGCAAATTGAATATTCAGAAGCTTGTTTCCCAGAACTCAAGGGGCCGTTACACGCTTCAACCCTTATGGGTTTCTGGTTATATATAACACTCATATCAAGTCTGAGAGGTTGAACTGGGAAATGTTATTTCACCTGCTGTTGGTAAGCACTTGGCTTCCTTGAAGAACACATAATGTTGCTTATGTGCTTCCTGCCCTTTGTTTTGTACAGAGTAACCTGGCCAGCACCTTCCACCTGATAAACCCCATAGAGGATTTTTATGTCTGCATCTAGCAAAATTGTATTGCAGTTGTTCCGTTGTCCCAGGACAGGCCTTTAGCCCTCCTGATCCTTTCCACTTTCCAAAACAAAGCAAAAAAGGAAATAGAAATATAACAAGGCATTATTTTGGATTTACTTTTCTCGGTCAATAAACAATGTACACCCAAAGGATTAAAAAACAAGAACATTTTAAACAATCCACAATCTGATTATCATCCTCTTGCCCCTGACACACAAAATTATTACATGGGCAAGGCATGACAACTGCTTGGAAAAAAAAAAAACAACAATTGTTATATAGCTGAACTTTTCCCCCAAGAGTGTGCGCTCTCATAGGTTACTTCAAGGTCACATGACATCTAACAATAAAACTGTTTCCTGCCAAAGGTCTCTGAGTCTTAGTCTCTGGACAATAGTGCAAAATCTATGATGTCAGAGGGTAACAGTGCACTGTAACCTGCAAATGTTGACCAACGACCGCCATTTCTGTTGCCGTTGCATGTTTTTCTTTTTGTGCTATGTAACAAATCACTTAATGACTGGTCCCTCAGGACACAGTTCATTTTGTTTCCCTCAAATTTCAATGTTTTCCTCGGCTGCACCTCGGGGAAACATTGAGATTCTCAGGAAACAAAATTAAATGTTTCCCAAGAGACCAGCCATTAAATGCTTATTACTGACTATTCATTTTAAAGTGGTTACCCATAACAAAGAGTGTACTGTACATGTAGGACAAGTACATGTAAGCTTTAACAGGCAGATGGGCATAAAGGCATCCTGTGAATGCCCATGTTTGAGAGGAAATTATTTAATGGTTCTATCAAATGTTGCCTTTTTAGTCAATTATTGGCTTGAGTAAACCTTCTACAAAATAATGGATGCCAAATTGCTGGCTGCCTTAAAAATTCAATTCCACATGACTAACATTGAGCTTGTTGGATGTCAATACCTTCAAATTCTTAGCATAACACCAAGCAACATATAGCAATTATTTTAGAAGCAGTTTCTTGAACGATAATTACAATTACAAGACTCCCATATGAATAGCAAATATAGGTTGGTGTACGAGTCCCGTCTGAACAGCCACTTTGTAAATTTAATCCATGACATTTAATCCACTATGGCTTCTACAATTTTATAGAAGCTTAACTTTCACTGCTGCATTGCAAACCCAGGGTCACTTTACATGGCAATCAGGCTTACTGAATAAAATAAAGCTTCATGTTTTGATACAATCGATCTTGATCAACTAGCCTTTGTGCATTTTTTTTTTGTCTTGAGATGCCGACTAATTTCAGCTCCAATTAGAGACAATTATGGAGAGTTCAGTGTCTACTGTAAAAGAAGAGCCGGTTACAACATTTAAAGCACAACATAATGCGACAAAAAACAAATTACCTTACCTCAAAAGAAGCACAAGGCATCGGAGTAATCGAACTGGTTTTCAATTGAGCCATATTTCCTCGATGTTAGCGAGAGTTATCCTGACGGAGATCGACGGCCATTAAAAAGCAGATTATAGAGGCGCGGTTACAGAGTTAAGCGAGCCCACACTGCCTCTGACAGCGTTTGGTTTTTTGAGCTTGCAACGTGTGAATACTCTAATCTATCTGTGACAGAAAAATTAATTTAGACACTGAGCCTAAAGGCTGGTTTTCATTTTACACTGTCTCGTGTTCATTATCACCTCCTGAAACAAAAGTAAACGAAAAAGCCATGACATTCAGAACTCCGTTTGTCAATTCAGTCGAGGTGATTCTTTGGTCGTGGTTTGTACCAATTCTTTTCGTCTTTGCATTCTGAAATGATAATTGAAATTCAACTTGCAATTGTCATTACAAGGCGCATAGTCCATTCTATTACTTTCTCTGCGTCGATTCACAACACGTGTGATTGATGAAATAGTCGATGAAATACAACATGATGGATAAAATCAATTTCAGTCGTTACCTAAATCGTGAGATATTACCCTGGATGCCACGGATACCACAGGTTTTTTTTTTCTCTCTTAGATTAAGAGCAGCGACTCGCGACTCGCAACTCGCTATTCTGTCGCTCTAAGAGAGAAAAAACCTCGGGCAAATTTACATGATTTACTTGTTCGAACATCAGTGAAGAAAGTCTCGTGAAAATTTTATTAACATGGTTTTTGAAAACTCCACTTCCATGTCATTTACATGCTCTCCACCTTGAACTTCCGAAAGAATGATTTTCAGTCACTATTTACAGTTAATTTACATGATCAACTGAGGCATGAAAGTTTCATGGAAATTCGATTTACAGGATTGTAACAATTTACATGTTATTTACAGGATATTTTAAACCCATTTACATGATTAACATACTGTAAATTCATTTGAAACAATCTAAATGTTATTTACATGTTCCTCCATTTATACTTCAAGAACATGACCATGTCAATTACTATTTACAGCTTATTTACCTAATTCACTCCAACATGTAAATACCTTGTAAATCTTAGTTTACGGAACTTAACGTGTAAATTGTAATTTACAAAACATGTAAATCCAAATTTACACTTTGGAAACTGGATTTACATGTGCCTGTAAATTTTCAAGTTTTCCAGTGTCCGGTGCGACGCTCTAACCAACTGAGCTATGAAGCCACTGACGTTGGGAGCTGGTCATTTGTGGGTTCTAATGGTCCCATGAGGAATGAATCAATGATGAAATGATATATGAAATGAATCATATGAACGTCAGTGGCTTCAAAGCTCAGTTGATTAGAGCGTCGCACCGGAATCGCGAGGTCACGGGTTCAAACCCCGTTGAAGTCCTGCGAACAAGTTGAAAGCGTGCAAGCGATGTACCACTATAAGATTGGCTGTCGTGTTTGCGGCAAAAAAACACGTTGTTTCGCCATTCGTAAAAACAAACGAAAATCTTCTGTGTAGAGGCTGCTATTGTGCTGAAAAAACTAAGAAAACGCGCAGTCGACGAAGCGAATCAAGACAGCGGGTCAGGTTGTTTTGAGCCATTAATTTCTTGTTATCAGTTTCATAAATATTTTGAGAGTAAGTTTACAAGTATGACAGACATTTTGTTATTTGTTTATGTTCGGCAGGAAATGAAAGCTCAGTCTTCAAATGCAGTTAGAACTTTTACAACTGCAACAGCAACAATCGGTAAGCTTAAGTTATATGTAAGTTACTTAAGTTTGTGACTGGAAAGTATACATCCAGATACAGTAAAAACCCGCGTGTAAGAACCTACATTTTGGCAAAACAAATTCTTATATTTGGGGGTAGTTATTGGCAATTTAGGCTAAAGTAGGTTCTTCATTGGGTTCCTAAGTTTTCAGTATTCCTGTACAAGCAGAAAAAATAGGTTTGGTCCTTTATGATACAGCATTTATTTATAACTGTCTTGTCATGAGCTTTGTGCAAGACTAACTAAAAAATTATATACACTATAAACAAAGTATCTTTTCAGAAATATTTGCATACAAAATAAAATACTAAATGGAATTAGTAAAAAATGCAAAAATAGTCCTTTTGCCTTAATTTTCTGGTCACATTCATTTTATGACGGAATCATCATAATTGATCATAGTGCTACAGTATATGAAATGAAACAAACAAACAAACAAAATAAATGCACCTCTTAGTGTTCCAAGAACTACAGTTTCCTTATTGAAACTGTATGTGCGGCATACTTTCCATGAAGTATTCTCTATTTCTCAAAGTCACAAAAGTTATACTTCTTAGTTAAAAATATCCCATAACTCACATTTAAGAACCTATAAATTTTGCTTGGCTAAACAGGTTCTTATATTTTGGGGTATAAAAATGGGAAATTTCTGTCAGCAGGTTCTTAAAACACTAGGTTTTTACATGCGGCTTTTTACTTACCCTGCGAACGCAGACGTATTTCCGGCGGTAGTTTCTCTCCCCCGAGAGAAACGAACGCCGGAAATACGTCTGCGTTCGCAGGCGAAGGTTGTGATTGCCCAATCAAGCAGTAGTGTCTGTCCAGTTTCAATACTCAAAAGATTACTTTAGCATGTTAGATATTAACCCCCACTCTAAGGAATTTATCTTTAGAAGTTTAGTCCAAACTAAATCGTTTCATGAGCTAATTCCAAAATGATAACCCGATTTCGTACACAAGGTAGTGTAGTAGAGCTGAAATATGCACTTTATAACTGTTAAATTGCCGTTTTGGAGATCGATCGTATAACTGGGACCATTTGCATCAGAACGGAAATCAAATTTCCAACTTTCATTTGCTTAGAGCTAAAACTAATCTTTTAACTGACAAGAAGACGTGTTCAAAAACACCTCAGTCCAACAACACGAGGAAAGAGATTGACAAGTCCATTTGGCTGTGGACATAACTTTGTTTCAACCATTTAAACTGTACAGTTGCCGGAACGACAAAACATACATTTGCTAGCCGAGAATACATGTGTTCCTTTATAGGCTAATGAATTCATATAGGATTGTTAGCAAGCTTGAAGTTTTTGGGACAAAACAAAATAACAAAAAGTGGTAGAAATTTTTTCAAGCCGGGTGTTTGAAAACTCAATAAAACACTTTTTGACTGTAGTCATTATGGTAGGCAATCTGCGCTCACGTTGCCATTGGCGACGATTACATTGACGGACAATAAAATGATCGACGTAATTCTTCTCCTCGAGAATCTCTATGAATAAAGCAATGGCCAGTCAGGATGTTCATTTCTCGACGAAATTATATGTTTCATATCTTTATTTGCAAGATATCTAAACTATGGTGTTTCCACATGATAGTTCATTACACTGCCCGTTTGAAGAAAGGCGTTTCCTTCTTACTGTGCATTCGGCAGTCTACATATTGATATCGATTGTCGTCTCCTAACTGATTTGCATTGAAAATTTAAGATTGTAGAAAGAAAATTTAATTAAAAGATCAAGCACAATTTTATTAAGTAAAGCTATGATCCTCGCAGTTATGAACGCAATTTCTGCAATTGCGTTAAGAAGCCTGAATAATTGAGGACTTCAACGGGGTTTGAACCCGTGACCTCGCGATACCGGTGCGACGCTCTAACCAACTAAGCTCTGAAGCCACTGACGTTGGGAGCGGGTCATTTGTGGGTTCCAAAGTTCCTGTGAGGAATGAATCAACGATGAAATGATATATGAAATGGATCATATATGAACTGCAGATGTGAAGTCCTGAATTTTTCAGGCTTCTTTACGCAATTGCAGAAATTGCGTTCATAACTGCGAGGATCATAGCTTTGCTTGATTTCATATCCGCAGTTCATATATGATCCATTTCATATATCATTTCATCGTTGAACAATTTTATTACCTACAGTACCTTTTGACCTTCTGGAAGTTTTCGAAATCGCGAAAAGAAATAGGGACGTTTGCCTAAGCAAAATGTTTGCAGCCCGGAGAAGGGACTCGCATATTAAAGGGCGTGGGGCCCGTTTCTCAAAAGTCCCGAAACTTTACCGGCCGTTTTCGGGTGTCACAATTCCCTTTGTATCTCAAGAACAGAGAGAATTTAATACCTCAAACTTCACAGTTATTTTTCTTTTTGTTTCCTTGAAAACATGTTAAAAGATCGGCTTTCCAAAACAAGCGGTTGGCAATTTCACAAATGGCCTTTCGGGACTTTCGAGAAACGGGCCCCTGGAATGCTCGTCGTCTCGCTAGCTTAGGGGTGTAAATTTCGGATTTTGGTCTCACTTAGGGTGTTCATGGCAAAACGCTATCATATGTAGCCCATATGTAGCCGTCAAGGTCGTGTTCAGGGTTGCACGAGAAGAAATTTAAAAATGACTATTAAATGTTTTTTAAATATGGTCTCATTTAGGGGCCAAAAAAAGCCTGGGCCACGCCCAGATTGGTCTCCCTTAGGAGTTTAATTCAAAAAATTCTATAAGCATATATGCATATGCAAAGTCCCTTCTCTCCGGGATTTGCAGTCATTTTATTTAAAATGCATAAGAGATCAGACAACTTTTACTTCCCCACTTTTTAGCTTCTTAGGCCCGGTTCAGACGCCGTACTTTACATGATCTGAATCGAATTCATTGAATTAAGTTCAAGTGAAATACGGCGTGTGAATCAATTCAGAGCAACCGGTCTAATTCGCAATTTTCCCGCCTGGCTTAGCCGGGAATTACGGCGGTGAAACATGAAGTGGCTTTGATCCAGACGCCGTACTTCACATGAGCCCAATCAAATGCAGACATTATTTCAACTTTGCAGGTTCCTTCAATCATAGTATGCTTCCGTAAATTAATATAGGCGCTATTAAGTTCGGCATCTGAATCAGTTCAGCCGGGATTAATTAATTTGGGTCCCGTCAGTGTAAAATGCAGACTGCAGACCAGGGGTAAAATGCAGACTGGGGTTATAATGTAACTGTTGAAAAAGCCCAAACCCCTTAGAAATGCTAACCTTAGGCCTAATTAGGCCTAAAACAATATTAAGCTTAACTTTTAGCATTTCTAAAGGGTTTGGGCTTTTCAACAGTTACATTATAACCTCAGTCTGCATTTTACCCCTGGTCTGCAGTCTGCATTTTATACTGACCAGACGCAAATTAATTAATCCCGGCTGAACTGATTCAGACGCCGAACTTAATAGCGCCTTAATAGCACCGGGTCTGCAGTCTGCATTTTACACTGACCGATTTGGGTCGGTCTAAATTCGAATTCGAGTCGGCTCATATAAAGTACGGCGTCTGAACCGGGTCTTAGAAGTTCTAAGAAATCGCCCGTTTCATTGCATTATTTTGCTTCGGTCCGGTCCCTCTGTGACAAAATATCACAAAATCAACATGTAAAACTTTAAAGTAAGGAACTTTCCATTTGTTTGGTTCTAGGCCCTAGCAAGAATCCATCACCCGAGAGTTAGATTTACCCAAATTGTCCTAGTCCTCATCAGCGTCAGAAAAGTGTTTTTGAACAACGTTTTGCGGGAAAATAAACAACAGACCAAACCGGCTAACTCAATGTTGCGCCCAATTCAAACCCTTTGGGAATAAAATGTTTTGTTCCAGGAATTTCCATACATTTAAATGTGAATGCTGTGTTAAAAGTCCAATACAATACACAAAGAATCCTAACCCCGGAGATTTGAATTGGGTACATTATTGAGTTATTCGATTTGGTCTATTGTACATTTTTCCGCAAAACTTCGTTTCAAAATTGACACTTTTCTAACGCTAAATGGGACATTCTTACTCTTGAGTAATGGAATCTTGGCCCTAGCAATTGTCACACACTATACACCCATATTGAAAAAGAGGCCCTCGTCACTACCTGGGCTTGCCAGAGATTGGCAGATTACCTTATCGGAAAGCGGTTCCAGGTAGAAACGGATCACAAGCCTCTGGTTCCAATCCTTGGTTCAAAGAACTTGGAAGAAAATGTCACCACGGATCCAACAACTCCACCGTATGCGATTGTTAAGATTCGACTTCACAGTGTCCCACGTTCCCGGAAAGAGCCTGATTACTGCTGATGCGCTATCAAGAGCACCTGTAGAGCAGCAGGATGGGTAGTCCAGTGCTGAAGAGGAGATCGATTTATACGTTCAATATGTATTTGCCTCCCTCCCAGCCTCAAACACACAGCTCGAGCGAATAAAAGAAACAAGAAGAGGACGAAGTCTGTCAAAAACTGAAGCAATACTGCAGTGAAGGCTGGCCAGACCGAACCAGAGTACCAGACGCTCTTAAACCCCTTGGCAAATCCAGGATGAACTTTCGGTTGTGTA
>NC_090877.1:32889880-32894880 GCF_036669935.1 Montipora foliosa | reverse complement strand
AACACCCTAAATCTGAAAAAATCCGGCCTCTTTAGCGAATAAGGCCACAGTGTCTGTAAGCCCAAAACTATTGCAATTACATCTTTGAAGTGAAATGTTCTCTACCAAACTTTGTTTAAGTGGACCCATCAAGTGAATTTAGTTAACTTCTGAGGTTCCTTAAAGAACAAGTTCGCCTTTAGCGACCATAGTTTCATGCTCCTTGCAGCCGCAAGATGGCAGGATTCCATGCCCCGAGGAAAGAAATCTTGAAATTTTTTAAACTTCCCACATTGATTTTTTGTTTATTTTTGGACAATGTGCTGATTATTGTAAAGAAATTCAGTTTCTGAAAAGAAAAGTAGGGGTCACCGAACATCCAAGATCGTTAAATCCAAGCAAAGCTATAGCAATGGACATGTGCCCTATCATTTTTCATTTTAGTACTTAGCGCGCCTGCTCGATGCATGACGTGGCATGTGAATTTGCGTGCGCTGTAAGGATGCGCACCAGCAATGGGCGCTTACGTCCTTAAGAATTAACTGTACTGGTCTAATTATTTTGGATGCAATTCTCTTCTTCTTGTTCTTGTTCTTATTACTGTTATTATTTAATTTAAATAGGGACTTGCTGTTTATCATAGTTTTCTTTTCTTTACCAAGTTTCCTCATTAAGCTCCCAGGGAACAGAAAACAAAGGGTCCTTCTTAGGTAGTTATTCTAATGTACGGTAGGTTATGCAGAGTAGGAATTCATTCATTCAAAAATTAGGTTATTTTTTTATTACTTTAATTGACCGAATGCATAAATGGCGGCCAAAAATGTATTTTTTTGTTTATGTGCTAATGAGCAACAGCAGAAAGAAAGAGGGCCAAGAAAGAAAAATCAGCAAAAAATAGTTGATGGATACAACTAATTGTAAAATAAAATACATCACCTTGAAGTGCACAGTCTTTTGTTTCAAAAAAAAAAAGTAATAAATATTGTTGGTTTAAGTTGGTCACACTAGATTGTAAGAAAAGTAATTAAACTTGTAGTGCAAAGTCTTCCATTTGAAATAAAAAGCTTATATTATAGGCAAACATTCTTTCAGTGTATTACTATTAAATGTAATGTTTGAAAACTAAGCACTCACATACATTATCAGTGATGGCATAAATTTGGATACGTGCATGACGGGAAATATCAACAAATAATTTTACAAAAAAAGGTTTCTGCAAACGGATGATATGGGGGCTGGACAATCTGAGAGGCATGCGAGAATTTCGCATTTATAAGCCTAAGCAACAATTTTAAGTAGCGCTGTTAAACAGTTATTAAGTCTAAGCACCCATTTTAAAACGTTTAGCTTTCAAGAACTGTGTGACTTGCAGTCACGGCTCGCAGTCATGGCTTGCATGACTCGCATGGCTCGCTGGCTTGCATATTGTCCTAACTCAATGATAAGTACAAATGATCATAATATTTTTAGGTCAACATAAGCGATATGTATTATCTACAATTTTCATCATGGAATGGTTTCAGTAGACGTCGGATTCGTTTTTGTTAAACACTAAATAACATACACTTGTAGATGATACGTCTAAACTTCCGCACGTGTACTGGGCAAAATTTTAACCTCCAACCCTATTGCGCACGAACAGGGTGAAAAACTCCTACTCGTCATACTTGTTCTCAGAATATAACATATGCAAAATTATGCACATTACAAGTTTCTCTTGTATACTTATGCCCTGTTTATATGGTCTCGGGTACCCAACACAACCCTCTTTCCCAAGACCACTTTATCGAGGGTTTATATAAGAATTGCGTGAACGAGACGAAGTTGACCCTACTTGATTATGCATACATTTCACGACTCATCTTTAAAAAAATAAGCATCATCATTTGCCCTTTTTTCATTGTAGTTCGTCTTTTATTAAGTATAGTTGCGTTTTAACATTCAGAAGATGGACTGATAATCTTAACTGAGCAGTGATGTGTAGTTTAACTAAAATGTATGTTTTTAAATTAAAAGTTTCCGTTGGCTGCGGTGAGAATTTTGGCTGCAAAAACCTCTTCTTTCGAAAGTGAATGCTAGCAACACGTATAAGGTCTCAAATTGTTGCTTCTGTGATTTTTATTTTATGCGTGCGCATTTAAGATTTTGCTGTCTTGTCTCGGGTAGTCGAGCGAAACTGTTTACATTCGAAAAAGTTGTATCGCCTGCCAGGGTTATTCGGACCTGCCGAGGCGAGACAACGAACTCGCCCACCCGAGTTGTCTCGCCCTCCTGTAAACAGTTAATAGATTTTTTAAACAAATGACAAATGAGAGAAAAAATACCTCGTCTTGGGTACCCAAGACCATATAAACAGGGCCTAAATGTGTGCAATATTTAAAATGAGAGATAGATATAATTAATATTGTTGTCACAAGATCTGAATGCTTACAATGAAAACTTTAAAAATAAAATTTAATACTTATCCATTACTGCATGAATCTGCTTAATGTGGGGTTTGGTTAAATATTCACAATGGAATTGTTAACATATTTAAAAAAAACCCTCTTTCTTTTAAAGTCAAAGAGTTCTTTCTTATTCACATCTGAAGGCTATCGCCGTCTTGCGAATTTTACAAATTCTCTGGGGATTAAAAAAACTTGGCGTAGACACTCATATAGTGGTCCGCTGTAGTCACTCATATAGTGGTCCCAACTATGCTTAATCATCCCTAGCCGTACCTAGACATCCCTAGCTGTACTTAAGCATCCCTAAGCTTACTTAAGCATCCGAGGCTTCTTCATCCCTAGCCGTACTTAAGGATCCTTAATCATCCCTAGCCGTACCTAAGAATCCCTAGCTGTACTTAAGCATCCCTAAGCGTACTTAAGCATCCTTCTTCATCCCTAGCCTTACTTAAGGATCCTTAATCATCCCTAGCCATACCTAAGCATCCCTAGCCGTACTTAAGCATCCTTCTTCATCCCTAGCCGTACTTAAGGATCCTTAATCATCCCTAGCCGTACCTAAGCATCCCTAGCTGTACTTAAGCATCCCTAAGCGTATTTAAGCATCCTTCTTCATCCCTAGACGTAGTTAAGGATCCTTAATCATCCCTACCCGTACCTAAGCATCCCTAAGCTTACTTAAGCATCCTTCTTCATCACTAGCCGTACTTAAGCATCCTTAATCATCCCTAGCCGTACCTAAGCATCACTAGCCGTACTTAAGCATCCTTAATCATCCCTAGCCGTACGTAAGCATCCCTAGCCGTACTTAAGCATCCTTAATCATCCTTAGCCGTACCTAAGCATCCCTAGCCGTACTTAAGCATTCTTAATCATCCCTAGCCGTACTTAAGCATCCCTTAGCGTACTTAAGCATCCTTAATCATCCCTAGCCGTACTTAATCATCCCTAAGCGTACTTAAGCATCCTTCGTCATCCCTAGCGATACTTAAGTATCCTTAATCATCCCTAGCCGTCCCTAAGCATCCCTAACCGTACTTAAGCATCCTTAATCATCCGTACCCGTACTTAAGCATCCTTAATCATCCCTAACCATACTTAAGCATCCTTAATCACCCCTAGCGGTATTTAAGCATCTTTAATGATCCCTAGCCGTACCTAAGCATCCCTAACCGTACTTAAACATCCTTAATCATCCCTAGGCGTACTTTTTCTTCATCCCTAGCAGTACTTAAGCATCCTTAGTCATCCCCCGTCATCCCTAGTCGTACTCAATCATCCTTAATCGTCCGTAGCCGTACTTAATCATATTTAATCACCCCTAGCCGTACCTATGCATCCCTAGCCATAATCGTCCTAAGAAGTACTTTTAAGTAAAAGCATCCCTCGTGGTCCATAGACGTACCTAAGCATCCACTGTCATCCCTAGGCATACTTAAATATCCTTAATAATCCTCAGCCGTACCTAAGCATCCCTCAGCGTACTTAAGCATCCTTATTCATCCCTAGCCGTACTTTACTATCCTTAATCATCCCTACGCATACTTAAGCATACCTCATAAAACCCTAGAAGTACCTAAGCATCCATTGTCATCCTTAGGCATACTTAAACATCCTTAATCATCCCTGGGCGTACTTAACAATTCTTAATTAATCATCACTAGCCGTACCAAAGCATCCCTAGGCGTACGTAATTAAGCATCCTTATTCTTCCCTTTCCGTACATAAGAATCCTTAATCATAACTAGCCGTACTTAAGCATCCTTAACCGTCCCTGGGCATCCGTAAGCATCCTTAGTCATTCCTACGCATACTTAAGCATCCCTCATCATGCCTACACGTACCTAAGCATCCATTCTTATCCATAGGCCTACTTAAGCGTCCTTGATTATCCCTAGCTGTCCAGTTAAAGTGAAATACAACTACGGGTAAACTTTGGAAAATGAGGAGAGATTACCAGAAAGATCGTTCTATAATTTAACGTTATCTCTTATTATCACTGCTACTAAATTTGCAAGTGGAAACAACGAGGCCCCATTAGGGGTTAACAGGATACAGGATATTGAGGTAAAAATTTATAGGCATACTGGATATTTGAGGGGAAAATTAACGGAATACAGAATATTTAGGCCATATTGTTTTTTCACATGAATACTATAAGAAAAAGTACAAAGACGTTTTTGGAGATGCTCATCTCCAACTAGGAGTTCCTGTAGAATGGATATCGTCGAATGAAAAACATGGCATCTATTGTGAAGAAAGCACAACACCCATCAATAGACATCAAGGTCACAATGAAAATAGTGATAGTTTTATGGAAAAGAAGAGCATAGATGAAGCGGCATTTAATAACGAAAGTGGGTTTCTATTGGTTTGTGACAATGTGGAAGACATGCTGCAAGCGCAAGTAGTCAATGTTCTAGTAACACAATGTCTGAACAGATTTGATATCTTGCAGAATATTAATGCACAGTCTTCGTCGAGATCATTTGATGCTTTCGATTTACCCTATACATTTTGTAAAGTGTTGGGATCAGTGTGCTCCGATTTGACACCCTCCTCAGATGTCATAGA
>NC_090877.1:32872380-32884880 GCF_036669935.1 Montipora foliosa | reverse complement strand
TGAAGAGATGAAAGGTTTTTACCGAAAAAAAACCTTTCTCGAGCATAGCAACGAAGTTTTAAGCAGGGGTCATCTTCATTTGGTTGGTGTTTTGTATAATATCTCTCCATTGCCGTCATGCTCATCCTCTGGAGTGTGTTTTTTATGAAATTCAATCGCTGATTGTTTCCACGCAGGTCCGCACTATTCAAGCGGACGAGGACGAAAATACTGCTCAATTTTCACGAAAGTAAAGGAAAAGAACTTTAAAAACATGCATTCACTTTGAACTTAAGTTCGTAGGGTAATAAAAACATTAAAAAGAAACAGCTCCATTAAATTTACGCAACGGTTCGTCCTCGAGTTTTCCAAACTTTCAGCCACTAGTCTACTCGATCAGCTACCTTTTCCAGAGCTTTTCCATCCTCCCGCTCACTTCTCTTTGAAGTTTCATGATGATTCGGAAATAAATGTGCCATTCTTTTGCCGGCCTGGAATTTTTTCCTCGGCGTTTTTGTCGCCATGTTATTTTGACTGATGCTTGAAAAACTTGTATGAAAGTCAAGTAGACTAGTGCACGACTGATAAAACCTCGCGAATATCAGTCGTGCAGTAGTCTACTTGACTTTCATAAATATTTTAAATCAATTTTCACTGATCACGATCTTCTCTGATCCAACGCTGTGCAAGACTTATCGTCCAACCCCAACTTCACTAATGCTCGAAGTAATGCGTGACATATTACAGTCGCGTTACCTGCGCAGTAACGTTGCGCACAAACAATTAGCGCGAACGTCCTTAAGTACGGCTAAGGATGAACAAGGATGCTTAAGTACGCTTAGGGATGCTTAAGTACGGCTAGGGATGATTAAGTACGGTTAGGGATGTTTTAGGGACGGCTAAGGATGATTAAGGCTGCTTAAGTACGGCTTGGGATGATTAAGGATGCTTAAGTACGGTTAGGGATAAGTAAGAACGGCTAGGGATGATTAAGGATGCTTAAGTACGGTTAGGGATGAATAAGGATGCTTAAGTACGGCTAGGGATGATTAAGGATGCTTAAGTACGGCTAGGGATGCTTAGGTACGGCTAGGGATGATTAAGCATAGGTAAGTACGCCACCTGGGACCACTATATGAGTGACTACACCGGACCACTACATGAGTGCCTTCGGAGCGTTTCCTGTTGTTATCCGGGACCTCAAAAATTGAGCAAATAAGCGACTTTGATTGGTTTAAATAACAAAGACCATTCATAGCAAGTGAAAATGAACGAAATGCAAACATTGCGAAAAAATATAATACGCTAATTAGAAATGTGGCGAAAGAAAATAAGTTATCTACCTTTGGCTTTTTCCGAATTGCCATAATAAACATGATAAATGGTATAATTTCTTGGTATTCGTGTAAAGAAGTTGAGCGTCTTACGATGTAATTGATTAATGCTTCAACAAGAAAACTTTTTGCCTGGGCAATGTACCTGTACGTTTAAATATTAAGAAAAAAATTAACCGGGTATTCATTCCCCTACCCCTCGAAAACAATATTATTTTCGAAAAGTGATACCTCTGTTGGCCTCCGATTCAAAAGTGGTAAAAATTTAAATATTTACCGCAACGGGCATTAACGGAAGATGTTTACAATGCCCACTTGAAAAAAAAACAACCGGAAATGAATAGGTGTGACCGGAACTTTCTATATTCCATAAATGTTAAAGTTTAGAAGATTGACAAGACACATAATTTGTTCTCAAGATAAACGATGTTAGCTTGTTACTAGTTACCACGAAATAATCGCATAAAAACAAATACAAGGATAACCTCATTTCGCTGCGTTTTTCCGATAGTTAAATCAGCACAGGAAGTATGCATCAGCACCAGAAGATAAAAGTCGTATCCCCAAGCGGCTATGTGATGTTCCGTTTATTATATAGATACTGATGAAATGTTCAGATTAAAAACTTTTTTTTTATTCATTTCCGAAATGGCGAAATAGTACCTTGAGTGCCAGAGGAATTTTTTTTCAAAGGTCCGAGAGAGTCCTACGTACGTGAGTTGGAGGCAATGACCGGAGGACTGATAAAAAGATGAATCACTCCCGAATTCCTGAACTGATCAACAAGTATATATACTGCTCCAATAACAGTTGAGCGCTCTTCGAAAATCTGTTCACCTCAAGGAAAAATAAGAAAAAAAATCTCATATTTTTTTCAATTCTCGGTCATGGCCTCCAACTCGCGTAGCACTCTCTCGGGCCTTTGAAAAAAAAAAGTTCCTTTGGCAACCAGGTCCCAGGGTAGGAAAATAGTGGTCACCAAACCGTTAAAACATGCGTGTTGTGCAACGTGAAAGAAGATATAAAAGTTACGAAAACAAACCAATACAGATCATGTGATAATACTCAGGAGGTTTGGTCCTTTGTTTTGTTCAACATCTTGAAATGAAGGGGAAGGTCGCTTTTTATTGGCTAATTGTGTTAGTTACCAATACGACACATACAAATTCGTGCAGTGAAGATAAATCTTTTAGCAAAAAGAAAAAACATAAAATTTCATCAGTATTTATACAATATCAAAGGCTCCTTAGAGCAACCTCATGGTATGATTTTTTGGCACCCTTGACGTAACCTGCGATCTAGCTTTCTTTGGAAAGTATTTTTTGATCGTAGGCAACATGTGCTGGCACAATTATTGTGCTTGTAAGAGTTTTGATGGAGAAAAATTGTCTTAAATTGCGAATGTGTAAAGAATTAGTGATACCGGCATGGAGATGTGGTTGTTCAGGCAACCATAATTTAGTTGTGGAACTCATGACAAAGAGCGATACTTTAACGTAGGCTATTTTTTTGTTTTTGTTGGAAAACTGATTTAAGAAGGAGTAATACTCGTGAGAGTACGTGCGCATTAGGATGGAGGTTTAACACGCTAAGAAAAGCAGTGTTTCGTGTTGGGGAAATTTTACATCCATACCACTATTACGTGCTCGCGTGTATGCTGTTCCCGATTTAAAATTACTTACCATATTTCTGGTGGAAAGATAGAATTGAAGTAGTGTAGGCTATGTGACGAGTGATGTGTTGGTGGAATTTGTTGAGAAAAAGGGAGCGATTTCAGAATACCCCCTCACTGAGAAGCCTCAGTGCTCAGATGCCGAGGTCCGTGGTCCGCTGTCTGGCAGGGAATGACTGGTTTCGTGGAAAGCGCTACAGTGGTCCGCGGTCCGAGGTCCCGCAGTGGGCGACTAAGTGTTTGTGGAAGTGCTACCGCAGTCCGAGGTCCCGCAGTGGGCGATTAAGTGTTTGTGGAAGTGCTATCGCGGTCCACAGTCCCGCAGTGGGCCACTAAGTGTTGTTGAGAAAAAGTGCACAAAGTTAAAACGCAACCCATGCAGTTGCCCTCACAAGAGCGTTTTGTTTTGCAATCATTTAAAAAGCGAAGGCCTGGGTTCTAGAACGAGCTTTCAAGTGTACATTCACAGTGACATGTGATGAAGAAGGAGCTGTCTAAGTGCGATGTGATTGTTGCAGATGCATCTGGTGCGATCACAGCAATACTTTGGGAAAATCAAATTGAGCAAGTGTTTGTGGATGGTTCCTTTTACTTTCAAGAACTGAAGGTTAACTGTTTCAACAAGAAGCAACTTAGTTCAACTAAGTGCCCTAAAATAGACATATGTGACGATATTGCAGTATCCCTAGAATCCAGTGGTGCAGCTGAGGAGGAAACCAAAAAACCCATCACCGGAACTGTTTTGCTGCTGTTAGAAAATCTTTTATTTGCATCAACTGCAAATCTAAGATAGGTGACATTGACGAGAAAAGTGCACTTAAGTGTCTCAATTGTAACCTGAAGATGCAAAAGTCAGATATGATCTGCAGCAGCACTGCAAACGTGATCATCAAGAATGAGCATAGTGAAAATGCTGGACGTTATTATTGTCCTCATTCAGCGCTGCAAGACCTCTTTCAGCAAATATCCACTGCAGATGGTTACGCAATTGACAAGGATGTATCAAAACTGTCAGCTGATGTTATGAAGGACACTCTTCTCAATGTACTCAAATTAACATTTGATATCCTCAGTGAAGAAAGTCTATTGAACTTTGCAATTAGTTTTTTTTGGTTAAAATATGGGACTAACATTTATCAAAGAGTAGCTGGTGTTATGGATGACACTGGTCTCAATGTACTGAAGTTAGCATTTTTAGAGACGTGAAATAATATTTGTATTGATTTGTGTAAAAAGAAGCTGTTATTTTTGAAGATTGTTGTTATAGAAGAGACATGTGAAATAATATTTTTATTAATTTTTGTAAAAAGAGCCTGTTATTGTTGAAGTTTTTTTTGATAATGTTATATTTTTGTTGAAAAAAATATTTCTTGACTCTGTCATTCTATGGTACATGTATATTCATATTCCAAGGCCCAATGATGGAAGATGCATTGCAGATCCAGAATTGTAGGAGTTGGCAGAGGGGGTAATGGGCACATAGCATAGGAAATGCAATTTTTGTAATTGTTGTTCCGAAGTTACCGTATAATTATTATGATCTACATTTCTGGTACATAACTGGGTTTTTTTTGGATATAGAAATTGTAAATCAAAGCATTATGTTGGTAATTACGATTAATGACAGAATTTTAAAATCTTTCCTGTTGGACAAATTATTGGGCAAGTAAATAATTCATAGATTTGGTAAAATCACCAGCTAATTTGCTATAGCTAAAAGACTATGTGGGGCTTTTAAGTGAAATTTGATAATCAATGAGGGATTACAGAGCAGAACAGTGATGTAAGATCTTGATTTCAAACAAGAAAATGTTATAATCCACAACAAAGGTTATGAGTTGCATAAAAGTGAAGTTGGAGATCAATATAATGTTTTACTTTCCTATAGTTCTTGCATTTAAAGTGTTATAATACATTTTTTCACAGTCTGTTATTATGTCAGGGTGTCTATACAGAGTACAAAGCAAGCAAACAAAAAGTCCAGATGGTATTGCTAGTTAACAGTGCTTTATTGGAAGGTTGTTATATAGATTAATCTGGTGGAATATTGCATGACTATCATCATTTTTCCCTCAAAAATGCATCAAGTGTGATGACAGCAACAAGAAGAAATTCTATACAATGTTTGTCAACATGTGTAATATGCAGGAAATAAAACTTGACTGTCAAACATCGAAATCCCTATATAGATGTACCGGTACATCATTTCAATTGGCATCCTTTGACCTTGATAGAGAAGTAGTAAGTTTACTTTAGACATTTACATGCAGCTACTACTATATCATGTGGTATGTACATTATACAATCACTTTTGTGTGTTTTCATCTCTATAATGCTATTGAGGTTTACACAAAATGCAATATGATAGGAGGAGGAAGGCTTACCTTTTGTCCCAGATGATAAACCGCTCATTTCAACATACTGCTTTCTTCATGTGGACCAGTCGATTCGTCGTCGTCCAAGGATGTCCTTCTAGCTGGGCTTTTCACGTCACGGTTTACCAAAATTAACTCTAAACCTCCATCCCACTACCACTTTGTTCCCAAAAGTCTCGAGAGGCCCCATAGTCCGTGATTTGCATTCAAAACACAGCACATTTCGAAGTTTTCGTGGTCGTGGGTGGAACAAGATAAAATCAACGAAGTTTCACGTTTACCAATTTGCAGTAAGCTTAAGCTCACTTCATATTCGCGGTGTTTGGGTCTTCACGCACGAATCGTTCATGTTGTTGTCACTTTTAGGACTCAGACGCTCATTTCTCGGCGGTCGAGTATTCGGTTGCATATTTCCTTTCCATTTTTGGCTCCACAAAAGGCATGCTTTGATCAGGTTTGGAATAAAAAAAATCATCACACTTCAAAGGACACGACGCCATTTTGATTGAATCTGTCCAAGTAGTTCGGCATATGCTCGCCTTTCTACCACCCTCCAAATGTACGTACACCGTGACTTTAAACAGGTAAACTTGTCGGGGAGGGGAACAAAAATTGTTTAATCCAGGTTTAATGCATAAATTAATGTCTAACAAAGTGAGTGAGTGATTTTTAATTGAATTTGGCCCCCAAACCCTAAACCCCATAGCATGACTTACGTCATACCATGAGGTAAAAATGAAATAGAAAATGCTTGAACTGCGAGTAATCAGCAGTAATCAGGCTCTTTCCGGGAACGTGGGACACTGTGAAGTCGAATCTTAACAATCGCATACGGCGGAGTCGTTGGATCCGTGGTGACATTTTCTTCCAAGTTCTTTGAACCAAGGATTGGAACCAGAGGCTTGTGATCGGATTCTAAGTGGAACCGCTTTCCGATAAGGTAATCTGCCAATCTCTCGCAAGCCCAGGTAGTGACGAGGGCCTCTTTTTCAATCTGGGCGTATAGTGTGTGACAATTGCTAGGGCCAATTAAGATTGCATTACTCAAGAGTAAGAATGTCCCATTTAGCGTTAGAAAAGTGTCAATTTTGAAACAAAGTTTTGCGGGAAAATGTACAATAGACCAAATGGACTAACTCAATATTCTACCCAATTCAAATCTCCGGGGTTAGGATTCTTTGTGTATTGTATTGGAATTTTAACACAGCATTCACATTTAAATGATATGGAAATTCCTGGAACAAAACGTTTTATTCCCAAAGGGTTTGAATTGGGTTCGTCAACATTGAGTTAGCCAGTTTGCTCTGCTCTGCACTTTTCTGACGCTGATGAGGACTAGGACAATTTGGGTAAATCTAACTCTCGGGTGATGGATTCTTGCTAGGGCCTAGAACCAAACAAATGGAAAGTTCCTTACTTTAAGTTTTACTCGTTGATTTTGTGATATTTTGTCACAGAGGGACCGGGACCGAAGCAAAATAATGCATTATTGAAACGGGCGATTTCTTAGAACTTCTAAGGCCCGGTTCAGACTCCGTACTTTACACGAGCCGAATCGAATTTGAATTTAGACCGACCCAAATCGGTCAGTGTAAAATGCAGACTGCAGACCCGGTGCTATTAAGGCGCTATTAAGTTCGGCGTCTGAATCAGTTCAGCCGGGATTAATTAATTTGGGTCCAGTTAGTGTAAAATGAAGACTGCAGACCAGGGGTAAAATGCAGACTGAGGTTATTACACATACTTACACACACATACACATACTTATATACCATACACATACACACACACACATACACATACTTATATACCACTGATTAAATTAACAATGACGTGTAGTGCGTTGGCATCTCGTCAATTAATAATTTTCGATCACAGCAAAGTTTTCTTATTTTCGAGCATTTCGGTATTTCTTTTCAGTTTCTAAATGTCTCTATTCTGTTGATAACAATGTTCTTTTAGCCCCACAGTTTGAGACTTCGTTATGTGGTTGTTGAATGTGAGTGACGACAATTTGCGAGCCAACATGGTGAGCCATGCATGCGAGTCAACATGCGAGTCACACCGTTATTGAAAGCTAACCATTTTAAAATGGGTGCTTAGACTTAATAACTGTTTATCAGCGCTATTTGAAATAAGTGCTTACACTTAAATGCGAAATTCGCATGGCTCGCAGATTATCCAGCCCCGTTGAATGTTCACCAAGCTGCTTTCCACTTAAGAGTTATGTAGCTGAAACTGTTTGTCTCTGCGCCAATAAGTTGAGCCGAAACTCCGAGCGAGAGAACACGTTTATTCACCGAAGGCAAGATGCAAATACAACCCAAACTAAGCAGGCGAAGGTGGTAACAAAGGCACCAAGCTAATTATGCGCGAACTGTGTGACAATGAGGTAACTAAGCGTGCATGCAAAGCGAAACAATAACCCTAACTAAACGACGGCGTGTACAATGGGTTACGCTATGTGACCTAGTGGCGGGAATTACACAACAATGCGAAATATGGCGTGACTTCTTCTTTCTTCCCCTCGCCAAGGTAGATGAGTAATAAATACGAAGTAAAACTAGGCTGGGAATTGATAGTACACAAGCAGTTACAAATAGCTAACATTGTCCTTAATATGTAATGTAGTCCTTGAGGTAAGCCGGACGACGAGTTGAACGGCTCGACCGGCGTGGGCCAGGTGAGGAGGTAGGCTCCGGGATATGGGCATCAATATGGGCATCGATATCAATATCAATATCAATATCGGGCACAAGATGAATGTCAGGCTGAGGATCTGGTGGGGTTGCGAGCTCGCTAGGAACTACAGCAGGAGCCGGACTCGGAGTGCTCTGAGGTGTAAGAAGGGGAGCAGGTTCCTCGTCAACGTGCTCAGAGGTGAGAGGCTCTTCGTCGGTATCTTCAGGGTAGGAAGCGGAGCTGTAATGACGAGAGAGGTTAGACGTGGTCTCTGTTAGGTCAGGAACACGATAACATTCGGACAGCTTGACGCGATAGGAGGTAGAACGCAACTGTGAACCGGTGAACTTGCGTACGTTGCACCATAGGCCATCCACGGAGACCACAAGATACCGATTGCGAGCACTGGTCTTGGAGCCATCAGAAGTAATGTACACCAAATCGCCTACTTGAACGGGCGTGGCCGGGCGAGGGCAACAGCCTGGGGCTTTGGATCTCTCACTTGTGGGATGGTTACGGAGCCGCAACGACTGCTGTTGTCGAACAACTTGGAGGTCGGAAAAAGGGATCTGTGCGTTAGTGAATTGATCGCGTTGAAGCCACATCTCGCGGGCAGGCAATCCTCTGTTGCGGATACGGGTGTTGAGATTGGCTGTCGCCACAGCTAAGGAAAGAGGACTGATTGTACCACCCTCAGGACAAACACGTAGAAGCTCATCACCAAGTTCTGCGACGCATTTTTCTGCCACAGGATTCTTGTTTGGGTTTTTGACTCGGCCGACTTCCACGGCAAAGCCATACTGCTTAAGGATTTCATCGTCACCTAAAGAAGCAAAGCCAGGAGCGGGATCTACCCTTATGACGGAAGGGGGGCCAGACAGAGGTCGCAGCTCAAGGCACAAACGGAGGAGACCAGAGCGAATGGATTCACGACGTTCGTTATCCAACAAGCAGGCTGCAGTGAAGGACGTGGACGTCTCGCGGACGACAAGTACTAGCTGACAGTAGCGCTTTATGATGTCTGCAGCGAAAGAAATACCAAAGCCGTCGGGGGGATCAGAGGTTGATTGTTCAATGAGGCTGGATGGAACTTTCTTCAGGGAAGAGCATAGGTGGCAACACTGCGAGCACCGATCCAGGGCTTTGTCCAAATCTAAAGCGAAGAAATAACGCTGTGAAACCAGTTTCATCTGGTGACGGGAGGGGTGGTCCAGCTTCACGTGTAAGGCAGCAAGGAAGCCATCAACAACAGAGCGTGGAATGACAATACATTCGCGGGGCGCAGCGAAAGGTTCATTGCGTTTTACGACGAGTAGGCCGTCACGGGAAATGGAGACCAGGTTCAGGTAGCGCTTGACATCTTTAATGTTTGTCAGCTTCTTTGACGGGCGAGTGCCCTGCTTAAGATGAGAGTGGACACGTCTCAAATCCGGGCACTCTAGTTGCGATTGGAGCCAAGCGGAACGGCTTGTGAAAGGAAGGGACGTCTTCCCCGATAGCACATCATGAACAGAAATGGGACGCACAGCTAGGTCTTCAGCTTCGGATACAAATGAACAAACTTGGCAGCGAGGGTCGTCGCAAGCTGGTGCGTTACGACTAGCAAAGTCAGAAGGCAGGTTGGCAGAACCAGCCAAATGGAGCAGTGTGATTTGGTAACGGCTAACAGATGATAAAAACGAAGTCACTCGGGGACTGGAGGAGAACTGTCCACGGCAGAGCTTGTCAAAGGCCTGGACACACGGCTTGCTGTCAGTCAGTACATAAGTCTTAGACTTTGATTGAATTATATAAGGGGCAAAATGCTTGACAGCAGCGGCAATAGACAAAGCCTCTATTTCACATGGTAACCAGGAGGCTTGATGCTTTTTAAATTTGGCACTGAAGTATCCGGCAAGGTGGAGCTTCTGGTCACGAAGCACATAAAGAGTGGCGCCGAGGCCATTCATCTTGACGGAACCATCGGTTGCGATCCAAAGTTGATCATCAGGCTTGGGGAGTGTGATGGATCTGTTAGACGTGAGTGCTTCTTGACAGGAGCGAAAACACACTAGGAGCTCATCAGACCAAGAGATGGTGTCTTGAGACTGACGACCAGCCGTAAGCGACTCGAGAGGAGCGAGGAGTTTAGCAGCTCCACTAAGGACCCGACCAAGCATTTTGTTTGAGCCAACAAAAGCACGGAGACCGCGTACATTCTTGGGTGGCTCACAAGAAGCAAGAGCAGCTACACGATGGGGAGAAGCGCGGATCGAGCCCTGGGACCATATCCAACCGAGAATGGTGGTAGAAGCTGGGCAGATTATGGTTTTCGCAGGTGAGAGGCGAAGGTTGCAGCGATCGAGAGCCGAGAGGACTTTTCGCCAGTTTGAAAGGAGCTCTTGATGGGAGTTACCACCACAATACAAGTCGTCGGCAATCTTAGCGACACACCCTTCCTGAAGGAGATCACCCAGGACGCGGCACATTAGCTCCTCGAGGGCCGTTTCGGAACTGGGGATTCCCATTGCGCAACGCGTGTAGACACGAACGCCTTTAAAGGGTGTAACCACGCCACAATACTTCATGGAGTTCTTTGCAAGTGGGATTTGGTAGAACGCCTGAGACAAATCAGAGACTACAATGTACTTCCAGCAAGCAATCTTGAGAAGAGTGGAGTCCACGTCCGGCATTAGTGAGGGCTGGGGCTTGCTATAGCGGCCCACGTCAGTAAAGGCTGTGACTAAGCGAAAACCGCCATTCCTCTTCTTCACCAAGAAGGATGGATTCAAGTATTCCACCACAACGTTTAAATCTTCTGGTCGACTGAAAATGCCTTGAGCCTCAAGTTCGTCAAATTTGGTTTGAAGCAGGTCGAGTTGGTCGCGAGAGTACTGTGGGACACGCCCTTTTCGCTGGGGAGGCTCGACAGGTCCCATATTCACAACCCCTTCAATCGGCCCGGCAGCTCCATTGTAACCAGGAATACGGGGATCGAAAACCAATTGGAATTCCTTCAGTAGCGAAATGAACGCGGCTTTCTCAGCAGGGGACAACAAACCGTCAGGGTCTACATGTACGGACTCGACGGAAGAAGAGGGAGGAGTAGTAGACTTGGGGCACGGCTCTGCAGCTTGGGTTGAGGAGGGCTCTATGGAAGACTCCAGAACAGTTAGACGTGCTTGGCATAAATGGTCGTTCTTGCGGATTAGCAGGGGCTCCTCGGTATTGTTGAGAAGTCTCAGTTTACCACCAATGGGTTGGACAATGTCGGGATGAGGCCAGGTGTGAGCAGGTTTGAGGTGACTAGAAGAGACCGAATCCATACGGGGCTCAATGGCAAGTGTAGCATCTTTAAGTAGCACTGAGGAGGCGTCAATTTCCAGGAACTCACCCGGCCAGACGGTTGTGTTAGTATTCGGGGCGCGAAGGAGGTGGCAAGCTCTGACAGCGTAGTGGGTCTGAGGACTTTGGGAACAACCATAAGACGCCACGTCACACCCAGTGATGATGATCTCACGCTTAGCGGGGCGGACTGCAATGTCATTGGAAGCCATGAAGGGTGTTCCAGCAAGTATGTCAACATCAAGATTCTCGACAACGAGAGCTTCCAAAGTAAGAGGTCTGCCTTGACGAATCAGCGGAAGGCGGGTCTCACCAACAACAGTTAACGGGGTGCGACCGTCGGCCTGCAAAGCAGTCTGGGAGCTTTTAGTTATCTTAGCACCAATATGCTTGGCTAAAGAAGCTCTCATCATATTAGTTTCTGCGCCAGTGTCTATTGTAAGGCGTAAAGGGTGATGACCATAAAAAGCGTGAAGGAATGGAGACTGGGAGACGTTTACGCGACGAGTGGCAGGGGGTTTCATAGTAGGTAGGACGCTGGAGGGACAATGCTGCATATCTGCTAATTCTTCAAAACCTGGAGGGCTAGTCAGATCAGGATAGTGCTGGTAATCATAACTGCTCTCCTCTAATTCAATGCCGGCCACTTGGCGAATCTTGGACATGAAGAGACGATCAGGCTCGGGCAGAAACTTGCAACCGCTGAGAAAATGTGACCGAAAATCTGGGCGGCCGGCCTGCTGGCAAAGAGGACAAGACTTGACAGCTCGAGGTTTAGGCAGTAGCCTGCGTCGTGCGGGAACAAATGAGCGATGATCAGTCGGGGGCGCAGAGCGTAGAACCTTTGATTCATCACTGGTGTGGAGCTCGTCAAGTAACGACTCGAGAGCTTGAGAGATTTCAGGTTTCACAGAGGCCAACGTCCTACTACGTAATTCGGTTCCATAACGTTGTTTCACAAGTCGTGGAAGGTTGGGATGGAGTAGGCGTAGCCAAGTGAGAACAATAAAATTTTCGAGGGATGGAGATAGTTCTTCGTCAGCGTCCGGGATCTCGCCATAATGAGTGATTCCGCTGGATCTGGTGAGTAGGTTGTCCTCAATAAAGGCCATTAAGATTTGGAATAAATCCTCA
>NC_090877.1:32864880-32867380 GCF_036669935.1 Montipora foliosa | reverse complement strand
GATGGAACCATAAACTGCCCACCATTCTGAGAAAGTAAGTAAATGATACGTATCTTGAATTATTCCTGAACAGAGGTTTTAGTTTTTGAATCCGCTTAGATTCAAACTTGAGGGTGCCACAAAGCAAAATGACGATTAAGAAAGCATTCAATCAGTTTTAGCCAGACAAACTCTTTATGTCTACTCGCTTTAAAGTCTTACATAAAGCTAAGCAAGACCAGAGCCTCGTATAATGTATGCGTTCTCATTACAACTTTGAACCTCGCCGAGCGAAACCATGTATTTTTTGAGTTGTTCCGAGCAATCATGAACAGTCATTTCACCTCGATCCGTTCTCCTGAGAACTTTTCAGCTTTCCACTCCAGTTCTACTCTTTTTGCATACTAGGCATAAATGATTTGTGTTATGAAAGTTACAGTCAAACCAAGTGAAGCGTACCCCTTAAGATTGCATTAATGAAGTGATTATTTGAAACTTGAACGGGACTTGAACCCGCTAGTCGTTTCAAGAATGCAATAATGAATTGATTATTCGAATATTGAACTGGCTCGCTCGATCCAAGAATACGGCTAAATTCGCTAACGGCTTCCGTTTTCGAAAAATCAATTCACTGTTGCGACTAGTAGGTTTCAAACCTACTAGTCTTTTCTAGAATGCAATACTGAATCGATTTTTCGGAAACGGAACCCGTTAGCCGTATTCTTGGATCGAACGAGCCAGTTCAATATTCGAATAATCAATTCATTATTGCATTCTTGAAACGACTAGCGGGTTCAAGTTTCAAATAATCAGTTCATTAATGCAATCTTGAGGGGTACGCTTCACTTGGTTTGACTGTAAAATGGATTCTTGTTGTCGAGGACCTCACGTCGATTAGCACCCATTTTGGTAAGTTGCTCACTGTTACTCATTTCTTAATATCACAAACAAGTAATAATTTATGTGTGATAAACCAGTTCTGATGACTTTTGCGTTACTTTTTGTTGTTTTTTCTTTACTCAGTTCGGATCAAGTTAGTTACTGGGTTCACACTACGCACTAAGTCTGTCTTAGCCTAAGTCAAGCCAAGTCACCCTAAGTCCGCTTAAGCGTTCAGACGTATCTAGAAGACAAGTTCTTTCCGTGCAAAGCTGACATCATTAACGATAAAAATAACAGATAAGGTAACTAACATCTTAAATGTGGTGAGGTAGTCACGATCCATTTTAGCGAAGAAGTTGAGATCAAAATGAGACCGAGAAGCCGTAAAATCGCTGTAATTGCGACTGTTGTCTGTTTATTAAATTTACAAAGGTTGATCAGCCAAATAACCTTACAAAATCTTATGTTCCTTCGTGAAAGAATGATGGAAGATTTTGTCCAAGAGAGTGAAAGCCTGCTTTTTCTGACCGCCCTACTTTTGAGCATTCACCGAAGAAGAGGTAATTTTCGGCACATAAAAAGAAGAGCGTGGGCCTGGCCAAGACCGCAGAACTGATTTGATGTAATGCTAGCATAACCTCGGCTGAATGTTCTTTGGAAACCAAACTTTCGAATTGAACGTGAAACGTTTGACGAGCTTTGCCAAATTCTATCTGATAAAACCCACGATTTTGAAATTTTTTTGCTATCAGGTTTCTTAAGTCAGCCTTAAGTCATGTTTGAAACAGACTCAAGAACTGCTTAGGTCGTTTGAGTTTGCCGACACTAAGACAGAAATCACGCCTCTGTGACTTAGCAGTTCACATCTGTCATTTTCACTAAGTCGACTTAAGAAATTACTAAGTCAGACTTAGTGGTGTAACGTGAACCCGACAAGTGACTATGTCAGAATTCCTGATATGTTTATTTTATAAAGTGATCATAATCACCGTCACTCATGATCAGTTGCGAATGACGCACCCAAGTGATCCACCAGTATTATTTATCGCTCAATTTTTTGTTCAGCCAGATTCATTATTCCTGCTCTCAAGGTTTTAAAAGAGGAACATTGCAAGGTATTTGGCAATATTAGCTTGCTGGGTGTAATAGATATTTGCCTGTCGTTTCAAGGTAATAAGTAACAATTAGCTTGAGGGGTCACGGTGATAAGTTATTTGTTTCCCTTGTGATCGAACTACGATGTATATACTGCCCTCCATTCTTTTCTCGCACATCGAGAAAGTAAGTAAATGATGTATCTTGAATTGCTCCTGAACAGAGAGGGATTTTAGTTTTCTGAATCCGCTTAGATTCAAAATTGAGGGTGTCACAAAGCAAATGACGACGAAGAATGCATTCAATCAGTTTTAGCCATAACGAACCCTTTAATGTCTACTCGCTTTAAAGTCTTACTTAAAGCTAAGCAAGACCGGAGCCTCGTATAATGTACCCGTTCTCATTACAACTTTGAACCTCGCCGAACGAAACCATTACTTGAGTTTTTCGGAGCAATGGAACAGTCATCTCACCTCGATCAGTGTTCAAATTGGACTCGGCTTCACTGATCAGTTGCGCAGTTTGCTCGGGTATGAAATGACTT
>NC_090877.1:32857380-32862380 GCF_036669935.1 Montipora foliosa | reverse complement strand
TTACTCGTTTCTTAATAACACAAACAAGTAATTTATGTGTGATAAACCAGTTCTGGTGACTTTTGCGTTACTTTTTGTTGCTTTCTCTTTACCCAGTTTGGATCAAGTTAGTGACTATGTCATAATTCCCTACATGTTTATTTTCTTAAGTGACCACTGTCACTCATGATCAGTTGCAAATGATGCATCTAAATGATCCACCAGTATTGACAGTATTATTTATCCCTTAACTTTTTTTCAGCCGGATTCAGTATTCCTGCTCAGAAGGTTTTGAAGAGGAACATTGCAAGGTATTTAGTAATATTAGCTTGACGGGTGTAATAAGTTATTTGTCTGCCGTTGCAAGGTAATAAGTAACATTAGCTTGAGGGGTGTGATAAATTATTTGTTTGTTTCTTGTGTGATCGAACTGTACATACTTCCCTCCATTCTTTCCTTAACCATAGAGAAAGTAAGTAAATGATATATCTTGAATTGTTCCTGAAGGAAGAAGGTTTTAACTTTTGAATCCGCTTAGGTTCAAAATTGAGGAAGTCACAAAGCAAATGACCATGAATGCATTCGTTCAGTTTTAGCCATAACAAACCCTTAATGTCTACTCGCTTTAAAGCCCGGTCGGGGGTACTCCCATATATGGGCTATATAGAAGGTAAATATTTTGAGCAAGAGCAGGTACAGCGTAGATTTGATTTTAGTGGTGTACTATATTTCGGCTGGCGAAACCAGCCTTCTCCAGGTACAATGAGAGTTTACATTGGATTGCTTTTCTGTACATATATATAGTAAGTGGATGTTGACATAATACTGGAACAATGTGATAAAATATGGTAGTTACAGCAAATCTGAATTCAAATACTAAGAGTAACGGAAAAATAACGGAATAGACTGTAAATAATAAACTGAAATCCTGCCTTTTGAAATTTAAAAACAGCTTCCCTGGCCTTACCTGCCTTACGGATAGAATCTATGTTGGAAAATATTGTTTCGATAGGAATTGCATCTCCTTAGAGATGTTGTGGCTCAAGTCAATTAAGGCCTGGGTCACCCAGCATTTGAGTTTTGAAAAAAAAAACAACAAAAAACTTAAGTAGTTTGCACCCGATTTTTCTCAGACTTGGCAGAAAGGTGCATTAGGAGCAGCCCTCTCAGCCTGTATTACTAATTTACCGGAAAGTAATATGATACCTTCAGCAACGGTTACTATACGCGTCAAATTCGTTGGTGGTGTTCTGAAGCAAATTCCCACCACTAAACAAACAGAAAGTCGGAAAGCAACAGTGGCTATGAATAGATGAGATACCGTTTATTAGTTTTACGCTTGGAATCCCAGCCAAAATTTATCCCTGTCCGAGGTGGATTCGATCGAGTTTTGGTTTGCAATAACAACGCCATTCTCTTAAACTTTTTAGCACAAATAGTTGCACTCGTGGTTCCAACCGTGGTGAAGAAAATCAACATTATAAGCTTGCATTTAGTTGAAAAATATTGCAATTTAAACAAGGAAAGCGGTGGGAATTTCGGAAACCCGCAACTGCGTGTGTAGTCGCTTGTCCGTCATCTTCACACGCGAGTGCGTGGTTCATGAAAGAAAGCCGCTGTTGTCATGGCTCCGAGTAAGCCAATGGGAATTTCAGTAAACGTTTAAATGGCGAGGGCGCAAGTTCCAATATGGAGGACCGAAAGCAGACTTCAAGAACTCGAAAGAGGTAATCTGAAGGCTTAAACATTACCAAATCCCAACCAGTTCATTTTAAGATTGAAGACGGGAAACTTGGTATGATTATGATGGAATTTTTCCCTTTTTTGGTTTTTCTTACGTTAATTTTATACGTTTTATAACTTAACTTAACAAATAACGACATCTGTTATTCTACCCTCAAATAGTATCATATAACAAGAATAAATTACATGTGTAACATTTTTGCGCCAAAGTCGAAAAATAGCGCGGCTTACGCTCAACGATATCTCCAGAAACTCTTCACGAAATACTTCGCGATCGTTAACAACATTTGCAGTAGAACGAATTATAGCGTCAGTGCAGTCGTGTGGATCAGTCATGTCGGTTGTGTTTAATTGTGGATTTGCAAGAGTTGCTGTAAAAGAGAGCTTGCATAAAGTTGGAAGCAGTTCGATTGAAACTGACCCTGGTGAGAGATGAAAGAACTACCTTGGAATCTTCGAGTACCTGATAGAACAGGGGGTGAACCTGCAGCGCTATCAGCAGTTCCGCAAAAGGCCAGCAAAGCCAAGACGAAGGCTAAATAAAATGCTTGGAGGGGAGATCACTGTTCCAACACCTAGAACAAACAGAGAAATCAAAGAAACACTCAAGGTAAGTCAGACTCGTGACCATTATAACTAACTAAAACTATTTACAACGTGTGAACATTTATTACTTTAATACAAGCTTTTACATGTACATTGGTACGGAAGTCCAATGTAAAGCTATTAAGCGATTGTAAAGTTTCACCAATTTTAAATCCTTACGTAAGATATGAGCTGTCTCGTTTAAAAATCGTCCCCCTTTCAAATGATTGTCCCTCAAACATTTTAAATATGTAACCCCTTTGGAAGCACGCTAACAGGCCAACTGACCTGGCTATAATACTTCAGAAAATATGTTAAATAGAAGGTATGCTCAAGACTTACGCTTACCATTGCGGAGGGGTTGGCGCAGTGGTAAGATCTCTGCCTTCCAACCCTAAGGTCCCGGATTCCATTCCCGGTTCTGCCGAGACTGCAATATTTGGCGACCTTCTTTCCCGCTAAAGTTCACTCAGCTTTCCATCCTTCCGAGGTCGGTAAAATGAGTACTAGCATGCATGGACTGCTTAGAAGCGGCTGCTATTTGCGCCTGTATATGCTTCCTGTCCGCTGGGGGTAAATTGGTCATTGTAAAGCGCCTTTGAGACGTTAGTCATAAGGGCGCTATATAAATGCACCACTTTACTTTTTTTACTATGCTTCTGAAGTCCTCCCAAAATACATTACGAACGTTCGCAAAAATAGTAAAATGCACCTCCACTTTGGCCCAGGTAGATTTTTAACCTCGTAAAGAAGCAAAATGTATTTTCAGAGACCAATACATCCTGAACGTCGCTTTTAGATGCCAACAATCTGAAAAATGTCATTGCCTGATTTCATACGGTGGGAGCCTGGCACTAGTTATCGGTTTTGCCGGACGGAAGCGAAAAAGGATGGCGGAAGTATGAGAGAAGACTCGCCCAAAATGGTTTTTGCAGCATTAAAAAAATCATAAAAGAGGATTTTCTTAAATCGCTCAACACACAAAACTTGGGAGAACTTGGTAATAGTCTCCGGGACTACAAGTGAACTGATTGTTTCAAAAATTATTACCATTTAAAGATGACCCGGCTTTGCTCGACAATCTCTGTCAAGAAAAGCTTTAAGGCGACAGCCCTTTCGAGATAGGAGATCCCACTACCAACAGCTGGATGGAAATGCAATACTTCCCTCTTTCCTAAGATTTCAATAGACGTTATCAGGAGAAATCAGTCTAATAGACGATAGGGAATGATAGCACAATTGCGCAAAGCTCATCGAATGTTTTCTTCAAGACGAATGAAAACCAACCAGGGTTTCAAAGATGGTAGAAGTTACTTATCAAGTCAAGCATATTAAAGAATTTTTGTTCTGAAGTCATACGAACTGCTACCGTCTTGTTCATCGACAATGTTCCTAAGAAAGGTTTTTGCGAATGTGCTGTCGGAAAGTGTGGTCTCTGTTGTCATGTTGTACTTTTACAGTTGGAACACTTCATAACACATAAAAGGCTGCTTTTGTCTTTAACCTGTACACAGAAGCCGCTCAAAAGTGGCATCAATCAAATTTAAAGAAAAGGAAAGAGGCAAAAGCTAACTTGAAGGCTGCTGCTCATATCAGCAAATATTTTAGAAATGCAAAATTAGCAAGACATGTGAATCAAAGAAAAAAACTTGAAGGCTGCTGCTGCTGCTCATATCAGCAAATATTTTAGAAATTTAAAATCAGCAAGACAGGTGAATCAAAGAAAAAAAGTTGTAGCTTGAGATGTAAGTGATGAAAACAGTGACTGACTGAAACGAGATATTTCATCCATGAGCTCTCAAGTAGTAGATGGCCTGTCTAAATGCAGAATCAATTTATCAAATCTAAATAATTATTTCTTAAAACTCTAGAGAAATTTTAAAAAAAGTCACTCAGGATTGTATTACCATTTGTCCTACAAAAATGCTTATCTGAACAGAGAACAAAACGAAAATGACTTCAAAACTAAATCCCCCAGCTAACCTCGAACAAAACTTAAAAACACCTACTGAGGTTGAGGATACATGGCACTCCTCATTGATAGCCAATCATTCTAACAATTTAAACCAAGAGAATTTCAAACTGGGGCAGCCTACTTCAGAATGCCAAGAGCAACAACAACAACAACAAGAGCAAATATTTTGTGCAGATAAAACTCAAGAGTTGTTAAGATGAGTCAGACTAACTACAATGATCTTGTCTACAATTGGAAGATACATTGATGTTCAACAAAGCACTTCTGATTGCCATGGCTTAACCTGAGGACTGGTAATAACAGCTAGTAAGGCTACCATCACCCCTGGATTTTTAGGGAAACAAAGAGTTTGATTCGTCATGGTTTTACATAATTTCTAAACAACGTTGATGAAAGTAATATAAATGTAAACCATGCAAAGCAACACAGAAACTTTAAAAGAGGAAACTACTATGAAGAAAAGCTTAAGAGGACTTTCAGAAACTGTCTGGTAAGTCAGTTTATTCTACACTGTTAATAGCAATACAATACTCTGAAATTTAGCAAATAAGTAAATTACCAGCATATCATGCATTTAATAATCAAATATGAATCCTAATCAACAGTGATTTAGATAAACATATACAGGAAAAAACTAACGATAAAAGAGTCCGACGTTTCGGCGACATCTTGGCACCATTGTCAAGGGGAACTAAAATAAATGTGTGATTTCAAGAGT
>NC_090877.1:32819880-32852380 GCF_036669935.1 Montipora foliosa | reverse complement strand
TGGATTGTGTGGTATTGAACTACAGCATTCCAGTCTCTGAAGAATAACAAATAAAAGAGAAGCGAGAAACGTTAGGCTCGATTTCCGCCGCTTACTCGAGTTCGGGTATCCTCCCCGAGAAGAGACGGCTGGACGCGTGAGCGATAGATTGTGTCTGTGACGTAAATTCAAAATATAATTTATGCGAAGTTAATAGTTGCGGGGAAATACCATTAGACATCCCAAAAACACTGACTTTAAGAAAACAGAAATTACATAACAGTGCTTAAAACGTCTGTGCGAAGTTTCCAGATGATACGAGCTTGAGTTTGTGGTTAAATGATCGATGTGAGTTTGAATTCAATCGGCGAATCATCAACGAAATCTTCGGCTGCTTTAGCTCTCAGTCGACCTCATCGGCCCCCTCGTTTTGCCAGCAATAAACTCAGCAGTACTTTCAATTGATCTTGAGGAATTTTACTTGCTCTTACATTAGCGAAGTATGAGGAGAAAACTGCAATAGCAATGGATTTGAAAACCGTATTTTGACCTTGGCGCCAACTGGAAAATCAGTGAAGTTTGCGAACTCAGGCGGTAGAAAACGACACAATTCCCATTCTCCAGCTTCTCGAACACTTTTCGCTGTCGCAATCTTGGATGTTTCCTATCTTAAATCACTGTAAACCTCGAACAGGCCGGGTCAAAGAATACCTTCGCAGCCAAAACATATAATTTATTCTAGACGGATTTGTGCAGGCGAGTTTCTGATTGGCGGAGATTAACAATGGCTCACCTCACGCGTCAAGCCGAGATTTCGGGAGTGAGCGCTGGCTTTTTTCCCGAAACAGCGGCTGGTAATCGAGCCTAGAAACGTTGGCTTCTGGGCTGACATGTTGATAATTTTCAAGTTCCCTCACAACTTCTTTTCACCACAAGTTTAAGCTTGCCCTCTGAGCATCTGACAGTTCACTGAAGTTCACTGAAATTAAGCCCTGTTCAGCGGGGTTAGTGTTTGGATGGGAGACCAAAACAATATACCTCTCATAAAACAGAAGCATCAGACCGAAAATACTATTAACCCTAACAAATGCGAACTCAGCAAGGTACATATTTTGTTAGCTTGCTTTATGCAAACAAGAACATCATTCTAAAAGCTTATTCTACGCAAAAAGTAGGTTCTGGAAGTAATTTTGAGAGTGGAAATCAAGGTTACGCGGCAGACGGCAAATACAAACTCACGACAAATACAAACTCACGATTAATTCAGTTAACACACCAGAAAGACGCTAACCTCATTTTGACAAGAAAATGCTTTACTATTGCCATAAAAACTATCCAGTTAAGCTCGCATATCATAAAACATGATGAATTCATAAAGGCCACCTTTTCCAGCGAACAATTTTTTGAAACAAACAACATATTTGCTATTAGAGGCAAAAACCCCCTCTATTTCATTACGTGCGTGAAGAGAAGAAACTCAATCGTGTCAAATATGCGCAATATTGCAACAAACTAAATTTCAGGATCAAACCCTATCCATGAAGAACCTTTTCCTTGAATAATGAAGCACAAAATACACGACAAGCTTTCTGTCAAATAATTCTTGGCTGTTACATTTCCAATTATTTTTTTTACCTGAAGACTGTGCAGAGTTGATCACAGATCCTTGTAAGGTGTTCGATTCGTTCAATCGTTCTCTCTCTTTGTTGAACCCATAAGTTACCAGAGAATTTTCCATTTGGTTTCAGTGTTCTACCTAGCTAACAGCACACTTGGTTGAATATTATTTGAGAAATACAGCTCACTTTGATTTCGGCTCGACGGGCGATAGATTGTTGTCGAAGTCCATTACTCGTCGCTTTTGAGATTCCAGGTGTTGGTATTTCACCGCCTGCCTAGTTTATCCAACTGACTTTCCATTATTGAGATCCATAAGGTTATATTTTGTTTAAGGATCCACTAGAACGCCATTCGCGTTACATGACTTTCGACGCCATTGCAGGCTAAGTTAATGATGCTACTGTGTCCACCAGAGAAATCTACGCAGTTCCACTACCCTGTCGATCCTAAGAAAATATGCGTAGAAGGATCTATGCACAAAGACACCACTTACCAGGGAAGTGACAGGCAAGACTTTTACCGACACGGAAAAAACAAAAATAACTAAAAAAACATAAAAACGAGATGCTTCCGTGAAGCATACACTGGGTTGCCTGTGGTACGTGTTACAGAAAATCAGAAGGCACTGAATTGTGTGGTATTGAAATACAGCATTCAAGTCTCCGAAGAATAACAAATAAAGAGAAGCGAGAAACATTGGCTTCTGGGCTGAGATGTTGATAATTTTCAAGTTCCCTCACAACTTCTTTTCACCACAAGTGTGCCCTCTGAGCGTCTGAATGCTTTGTAATACTAAAATTCACTGATGTTAAGCCCTTTCGGGAGGGGTTAGTATTAGGATGGGAGACCAAAAACAATAAACCCCTCCTAAAACACAAGGATCTGACCGAAAATACTATGAACGCTAACAAATGCGAACTCAGCAAAGTACAGATTTTGTTAGCTTGCTCTATGCTAAACAAATATTGATGCAAAAGCAAATAACTATTCTTACACAGTTTTTACAAAGAGCAGAAGGAAGTTTCCGGAACGGTCGATCGAGAGTAAAATATTTACGACATGAAAACAATATTTATTTTGAACCATGAATATAGAATATAAAAAGTTACGATCAGCGACAAACATTTTGGGAGATTTTTGCTACGTTCAAATAAATCGCAAAATCGAAAGTGACATGCCGGAATTCAGCGGGCGCCGTGATTAAGTTACCGCGGTATGTTTAGTCGCCAAACAGTGAAGTATCTGTGTCAAATTATGGCAAGATACCGGGTTTTTGTAAGTTTCTTTTTCTGTCAAGTGTTATAAAGTTTGACACTGAAATGAGCGAAGTCAAAACAAAGATCACAATCGCCCAACTCTTGTTTATGCAAAGTCAAGACGCGTACGACGTTATTTATCACCAGGTAATTCCATCATTTTGGAAATAGCAGCTACTTTATTATTCATCTGCGTCACAATTTTTCACTGATTTTGGGGCTCATTTTGTTGAAACTCAAGCACTCTTCCAACAGGCCTGTGAACCCTTCCTGCTTACAGAGCAATACTAAAAAACTTCTCCCATATCACATTTCAACTTTAAGCTCGAAAATTCAATACACAACATGATATTATAATTCACAAGGGCAGAAAATACCACAGAATCCTTTTCCAGCGAAAAATTTATTGAAACAAACAACATATTTGCTCTTAGAGGCGAAAACCTCTTCCTATTTCATTGCGTGCGTGAAGACAAGAAACTCAATCCTGTCAAATTACCACGTACTTCAGGTAAATACAGCTCACTTCGATTTCGTCTCGACGGGCGATAGATTGTTGTCGAAGTCCATTACTCGTCGCTTTTACGATTCCAGGGATTTGTTTTCACCGCCTGCCTAGTTTATCCAACTGACTTTCCATTATTGAGCTCCATAAGGGTATATTTTGTTTAAGATCCACTAAAACGCCATTTGCGTTACATGACTTTCGACGCCATTGCAGGTTAAGTTTATCATTCTACTGTGTCCACCAGAGAAGTCTGCGCATTTCCACTACCCTCTCTGTCCTAAGAAAATACGGACAGAAGGCTCTATGCAGAAAGACACCACTTAGCAGGGGAGTGACGGGCAAGACTTTTACCGACACGGAAAATAAAATAAAAAAAAATAATCTACCCATTTTCCGACTGGGATGCCTACGGCAACCCAGTAACGAGATGCTTCCATGAAGCATACACTGGGTTGCCTGTGGTACGTGTTACAGAAAATCAGAAGGCACTGAATTGTGTGGTATTGAAATACAGTATTCCAGTCTCCGAAGAATAACAAATAAAAGAGAAGCGAGAAACATTGGCTTCTGGGCTGACATGTTGATAATTTTCAAGTTCCCTCACAACTTCTTTTCACCACAAGTGTGCCCTCTGAGCATATGACAGCTTTGTAATACTAAAATTCACTGAAGTTAAGCCCTTTCGGGCGGGGTTAGTGTCAGGATGGGAGACCAAAATAATAAACCCCCCATAAAACAGAAGCATCTGACCGAAAATACTATTAACGCTAACAAATGCGAACTCAGCAAGGTACAGATTCTGTTAGCTTGCTTTATGCAAAACAAATATTGATGCAAAAGGAAATAACTATTGATACACAGTTTTTAGAAAGAGCAGAACGAAGTTTCTGGGACGGTCGATCGAAAATAAAATATTCACGACATGAAAACAACATTAATTTTGAACCGTGAATATAGAATATAAACAGTTACGATCAGGGACAAACATTTTGGGAGATTTTTGCTACGTTCAATTTTGTTATATTACGTTTTGGCTGCACAAATAAATCGCAAAATCGAAAGTGACATGCCGGAATTCAGCGGACGCCGTTATTAAGTTAACGCGGCATGTTTACTCGCCAAACAGTGAAGTATCTGTGTCAAATGATGGCAAGATACCGGGTTTTTGTAAGTTTCTTTTTCTGTCAAGTGTTATAAAGTTTGACAATGAAATGAGCGAAGTCAAAACAAAGATCACAATCGCCCAAGTCTTGTTTATGCAAAGTCAAAATTTACTCTCCAAGACGCGTACGACGTTATTTATCACCAGGTAATTCCATCATTTTGGAAATGGCAGCTACTTCATTATTGAACTGCGTCACAGTTTTTCACTGATTTTGGGGCTCATTTTGTTGAAACTCAAGCACGCTTCCAACAGGCCTGTGAACCCTTCCTGCTTACAAAGCAATACTAAAAAACTTCTCCCATATCACATTTCAACCTTAAGCTCGAAAATTCAATACACAACATGATATTATAATTCACAAAGGCACAAAATACCACAGAATCCTTTTCCAGCGAAAATTTTATCGAAACAAACAACATATTTGCTCTTAGAGGCGAAAACCTCTCCCTATTTCATTGCGTGCGTGAAGACAAGAAACTCAATCCTGTCAAATTACCACGTACTTCAGGTAAATACAGCTCACTTCGATTTCGTCTCGACGGGCGATAGATTGTTGTCGAAGTCCATTACTCGTCGCTTTTGAGATTCCTGCCTAGTTTATCCAACTGACTTTCCATTATTGAGCTCCATAAGGGTATATTTTGTTTAAGGATCCACTAAAACGCCATTCGCGTTACATGACTTTCGACGCCATTGCAGGCTAAGTTAATGATTCTACTGTGTCCACCAGAGAAATCTACGCAGTTCCACTACCCTCTCGATCCTAAGAAAATACGCGCAGAGGGCTCTATGCACAAAGACACCACTTACCAGGGGAGTGACAGGCAAGACCTTTACCGACACGGAAAAAAATACTAAACTAGACCCTCCGTGAGGGTACACTGGGTTGCCTGTGGTACGTGCAGCGTTCCACGCATTTCTTTTCAAGTTGGGGGGTTGGGGGGGTCACTCAGAAGTCATACCAGAAGTCATACCACTCGATGTATAAAATCTTTCTTTCCTTACAAGGACCGTATTAATCGTTCACAACAATCCAGAGTTATTTACAGAGCAAATTGTTGGGATTGTAATGGTTTTTACATCGGTAAAACTAAACGGCGGCTTCACGATAGAAAAACCGAACATTTTAAGGCCCTAGCTAAAAATGACAATACTTCAGCCATTGCTGACCACGTCAAGGCCACTGAACATAACATCAAGTGGGATCATTTTGATATTTTAGCGAAGGGCAAAACTGACTATCATTGTAAAATAAAAGAGACCTTCTTTATTCAAGAACTTGAGCCAGCTTTCAACGTCAACGTCGGAAGTGAAATGCTGATGCTTTATTAATCTTTTCTGTTTTTATTAATATTATAATTATTATTATATATTTTACTGTTAAGTATTTGCTTAATCTAGGTTCCAGTCCCCTCATCCGCTTTGTTATATATAAATAGCTGTTTTAAATTTCAACGGTTACTTTTGAAAATGTATGTAGAGCACATACAAAACGTCAAGTCATAGTTAAAATGAACAAGTTCAATATGTTTATCACTGCTGTTTGTGTCTTATTTTTGATCATACCAGAAGTCATACCAGCAAAGTCCCTATGGCTCACAGGTCCTCACACGTTCGTACGACGAAACAGATCCTTTTCTGAGGTTAAAAACCTGGCTACCGGCCTATTAATTAATCATTTGTCAGAAAGAAGAAATTCCTGTCCTCTTTAAAAAAAATTGACACGCATTGCTTACGTGTGGTAGTGAAGTAACACAGCGATTTATTCCATAATGTCAACTGAGCTGTGTGTTGTCTTCCAGGAGATTCAAGTTGTCCTTGCGTAATCTGTAGCTCTAACAGTGCACGATATTGTTTTGGTATTGTCTATCATTGTAGTGCCATGGTAGGAGTCTTCGGTAAATAGCCTGAGAAGACATGTGGTTACTAGCAAAGTACTGAGCCCAGAAAGATTGAAGAAAATAAATGGGAAGTGAAAAACATTGTCTTCTGGGATGACATGTTGACAGTTGTCTTTGCGTAATATGTAGGTCTAACATTACACGATATTGTTTTGGTATTGTCTATCATTGTAGCGCCATGGTAGAAGTCTTAGATAAATAGCCCCTTGAGAAGACATGTGGTTACTAGCAAAGTACTGAACCCAGAGAGACTGAAGAAAATAAAAGGGAATCGAGAAACATTGGCTTCTGGGCTGACATGTTGATCATGCAACTTCTTTCCACCACAAGTGTAAGCGTGCACTGACAGCATCTGACAGCTTTGTAAACAAAAGTTGAAAGCTGAGCGACCTAAGGGCCGATTTACACGATACGATTTTGTCGCATGGGACAAGCTCAAGACAGGCCTACGACATGACTTACGATTGTCGCAGCGTTTTAAAACATGTTTTAAAATGCTACGACATTTTTTCTGACGTACACAACAATCGTAAATCATGTCGTGGGCTTGTCGTAAGCCGTTGTCGCATGCGACAAAGTCGTACCGTGTAAATCGGGCCTAAGAAATATACCACTCAGTAACAGAAGCATAGGACCGAAAATTCTATTTTAATGCTATCAAATGCGAACCAAGCAAGATACAGATTTTGTTAGCTTGCTTTATGCAAAACAAATATTGAAGTAAAAGTAAATAAATATGGATACACAATTTTTAAGAAGAGCAGAAGGAAGTTTCAGGACGGTCGATCGAGCATAAAATATTTTGCCATCGGTAACAAAATCTACGACATGAAAACAACATTAATTTTGAACCACGAATATAAAAAGTTACCATCAGCGGAAAACAGTTTGGGAGATTTTAGTTGTTTTGTTGTAATTGTACAAGTTTGGCTGCACCGAGTAAATCGCACATCGAATTCAGCGGGCGCAGTGATCAAGTTACCGCGGCATGTTTACTCGCGAAACAGTGAAGCATCTGTATCAAATGATGCCAAGCTACCGGGTTTTTTTTTTGTTAGTTTTCTTTTTCTTTCGATTGTTATAAATTTTGACAAGAAATGTGCAAATTCAACAGAAAGATCACAATCGCCCAACTCTCAGAGGTTGACCATTGTTTCTGGAAAATCAAAAATTTACACTCCAAGACAAGGTTATTTATCACCAGGTAAGTCCATCGTTTTGGTAATAGCAGCTACTTTATTATTCATCAGCGTCACAATGTTTTGCCGATTTTGGGGGTCATTTTGTTGAAACTCAAGCACGCTTCCAACAGACCTGTTTATTTTCGTGACTTACGCGTGACCACAAAAATTCTCCCCGTATCACATTTCAGCACATGTATGCAAATTTGCTAAGCTCGAAAATTAACAACATGATAAATTTACAAAAGCTGGAAATTTCACTGAAATATTTTCCACCGAAACATTTCTTGAAACAAGCAACATATTTGCTATAAGAGGCAAGAAACCCTTCCTATTTCAGTTGCGTGCGTGCAAGCGAAACACACAATCACAAAGCATACGCAATTAAATAAATTTCTGACAGTTCGCATTCAACCCTTTTCGAAAGAACCTTGACCGTAAATAATAAAGCACAAAAGAGACAACAAGCTTTCATTCAAGTAATTTTTCACTGCCACATTTCCATTTTTTTTTAACCTTTGCAGAGTTGAGTACAAAATGAATGTTACTTGCCAGACAAACAGGCAAACTTTAAATAGATGCGGCTTCAGTAAACACTGTGAGACACACAACAGAGATCACAGATCTACTTGTGGTGTTCGATTCCTTCTCTGTCTTTGTTGAACCCGAAAGTTACCAGAGAAATTTCCATTTGGTTTCAGTGTTGTACGTAACACCACCTTGGCGAAATATTAGAGGTACAGCATATTTTGATTTCGGCTCGACGGGCGAAAGATTCACGCTATCGAAGTCCATTGCTCGTCGCTTTTTTAAGATTCCAGATCTTTATGTTTCACCGCCTGTCTTGACGTTCCATTCCTGAGCTCCATGTGGGTATCTTTTCTTTAAAGATGTACTAAAAAGCCATTCGCGTTACAATGACTTTCGACGCCATTACAGGTTAATTGTGCAGAGCAAACTACGCATTACCCCAGCCCCCTCAAACCTAACAAAATACGCACAGAAGACTCTATGCACAAAGACACCACTTAGCAGGGGAGAGACAGGCAAGACTTTTCCCGACACGGAAAAAAATAACAAAAAAACCCACGAAATGAAACCGGGATTCCGACTGGGTTTGGCAACCCAGTAAAAAACCCTCGAAGTGAAACCGGGATTCCGACTGGGTTTGGCAACCCAGTAAAAAAAACTGTTGCAGCGGAATCGTGCGTGACATTTCTTTTTTGTGTGACGTTTTATTGCATTGCGGTGGTCTGGGCCTTGCCGGGTCCCGGATGACCACGCGAGTTGACACTGGGGTGAATTGTTTTTCCGCTGAAGGTTTAGTAAGATAATTAAGTTAAGGTTTTCTCTCAGTTTACGGTACCAAGGACTTCACTGTTTACGGATTAAGGTTTCTATAAGGCGTCGTAAGGATATTAGGACACAGATGTAAGTTTTTTCTGTTCGTTTAGAATGATTTGTTTCTTGTTTTATTGTATTTTCATATTCGCCCCTATCGCGCTTTGTAATGCTAGATTTTGTGTTTTCCTATAGTTTTCGTTACCGCCATCCCATCGTATCATTGTATCAAGACTGCGTGGAAACGAATCTCTGTGGATTTTCAAGTAAACTGAGTTGTTGTGGTATGTTATATGGTACATCGTAAAGTCCCAGTGTAGCAGTTCCGCCGCTACATTTCGTAACGAAAAATCTTTATACTGAAGTTCCACGATCTACCAAGGAAATTGTTGTTGGAATGTATTGTGTTGATCCTTAATTCTTCGGGTTTTCGTCGTATTAATTGTGGAAATTTGCTTGTGAAATCGTCGAGAGAGCGGCAAATTACTCCATCACATGTATGGCAGAATCTAGTCACCAGGAACTCGCGGACAACTTTAATGTTCCAGGCGAATCAAATGTGCTGCAATTCGAAGAAAAGAATGGTGAAAGCGAGTCTGTGGAAAAAACTTCGAGCGATGTAAAAGATGCTACCCAACCATGGGATTCATTGGGCCCACGGCAACGAAATCCATCGGAAAAGGGCCTTGAAGAACGAATTAATTGTCTTAAGCAACAGCGTATAAACGCTCTCCGAGCTGTGTCAAGGAAAAGGACTGAAGTATCTGATCTTATGGTCAACTCCAACAATTTACACCTAGTGAAGAATGAGCTGGCTAATTTAAATGATTTAATCGAACATTATAAAGAAACCTTTCATGCCTACTATAAGGAGCTAACTGATGATGAAACCAAAGAGCGAGAGTACGCTCATTATGATGAGAAAATCAAGGGTATTATGGCGTACCTGCATCCAGTATATGCGTGGATATCACAAGCCGAAAGTCACCTAACTGACCAGCTAGAAAGGGCTAGCAGTAAGGGATCCAGACGGTGATCAAAAACAAGCTCTCGTTTGTCTGCTAGAGAAAGGGAAAGAGTTCGTCTGGCAGAGCTGAAGGCTGAAAGATCAATGCTTAAACAGAAACAGGCCCTGAGAGCCGCAGAGGAGGATTTGGAGTTAGAACTTGAGATAGTAAAAGCTGAAGCGAGGGGGAAAGCATTGGAGGAATTGGACAGAGAGCATAACCCCCCGTTGCCATGTGGTTCAAGCCCACCATCTGCTGTTGCATCCTTTTCCCCGATTGTGATACCATCTGTAGCGGCATCATTACCCAATGAAGTTACTTTAAAGCCCGAAGTATTCGTTCCTACTACTCAAACCCCAGCTACAACGGAGACACAGGCTAAGTCCGTCCTGCAAGGCCCAAGAATCAGTGCGGCTACAGATTCCATAGTCAAGACTTCCACATCTAATCCTAAGGCTGCAGAGTTTATTCCTACCACATTTGCAGATGGTACTTCGTCTACACCATATACTGGTCATGGTTCAAAAAACTCCAAAGAAATTGCACACGGAATTTCTGAAATTCAGTCACCTCAGCTGGTGGAGCGCACCTTTCAGAGTGTAATAGAGTTACAACAGAGACAAAATGAAACCATTATTGCAACTCACCAGCAGTTGACCGCTGCAATGACATTGCCTCAGCCAACCATAACTAAGTTCAAGGGAGATCCTATTGAGTATAACACATTCATTATGGCCTTTGATGCTCGTATTCACTCCAAGGCGACGTCGAACGCTGACCTTTTGTACTACCTGAATCAGCATTTCGAGGGTGAACCTGCAGATCTTATTCAAGGATGTTTACATATGAGTCCTGATGAAGGTTACCTGGAAGCCAGACGTCTACTACAGAAAGAATATGGGGACCCATACAAGATCTCTACTGCTTACCTTAACAAGATCCTGCAATGGTCTCCAATTAGATTTGATGACAACCAAGGTCTGAAACGGTTGTCGATATTCTTGACAAAATGCACAATAGCCATGAAAAGTATTTCGTATATGCGTGTCCTCGATCACGCACCAAACATGCAAGCTGTAGTCTCCAAGCTCCCTGCTAACCTGCAAGCTAAATGGAGGGATCAGGTCTTTAAGAAGAAGAAGAGGGTGAACGGTGCAACGTGTTTTGCCGACCTTGCTGAATTTGTTGAGTCTGCATCGGAGTCAGCCAATGATCCAGTGTTTGGAAGGGAGGCCTTGAACAAGAGAAAGGAAGAGGCTAAACCTCTCAAAGTGAAGGAACCATTGAATAAAGGAAGGGAACTGCCCAGTAAGGCTAAGATGCCGCCAAGGAAACCGGAAAACCCGTGGAAATACAAGGAAAGCAGTTTTGCAACAAATCCATCTGGAACCGTTAAGCCCCCAGTCTCAGATGGGGCCGGGCCCACTAATAACCGTGGTAGCCCCTCCTGTCAGCTTTGCAGTCGTGCTCATGATCTGGATGATTGCGAACTATTTAATAGGAAAACACCGGAGCTTAAGAGAGCATTCTTGAGAGAAAAGAATATGTGCTTTGGATGTTATGGAACAAATCACCTCTCAAGGAACTGTTCAAACAAACGAAAGTGCAAACATTGTGGCAGGCTGCATCCTTCTGCCCTTCACATCGATGGCTTCCAGCTGCCACAAAAGGACAATACCAGCCCTGCTAAGCAGGAGAATGACAAGGCAGTAAACAATGCCTGCACTAACCCTCAGAATGCTTCGTGCCATGCTGCTAAACTGAATGAATCAGTGATTCTCCACGCAATCTTGCCAGTACGTGTGAAGAGGAAAGGCAATACTGAAACCATTACAACTTATGCCTTCTATGATAACGGCAGCGGTGGCTGTTTCTTAACAGAGAACCTTAAAGAACAGCTTGGCGTTAAGGGCGAAAGGACGGAATTACAGCTTGGCACCATGCATGGCCAAAGCCTTGTGACCACCACTGTTGTGGACAGTTTGGTTGTGACGGACATGGAAGATAGAAACCCAGTTGAATTACCTCGCTCCTACACAAGAATGGAGATACCTGTAGCCGAACAGCAAATCCCAACCCCTGAATTGGTGAAGCAGTGGGAACACCTACGAAGTGTCGCTGAAAGGATGCACAAGTTTATTCCGAACTTAGAGATTGGCTTGCTGATTGGTAGCAATTGTCCTGAGGCACTGGAACCTTTAGAAGTAGTGCCAAGAGGTGACGAAGGGCCTTATGCAATGCGATTGCGTCATGGCTGGACTCTGACTGGACCGCTGCATGTAAGAGACACTCCATGCCCCAGTAATGTTATTTGCCATAGAATCACAGTTCGAGAGGCAGAGTCGGTCAAGGAGATGATATCGCCCCAAGCCATTCAGCAAATGTTCCAGTTAGATTTTAACGACCGCAAGTCTGGTCCGGACGAATACAGTTATTCCCGGGAGGACAAAAAGTTCATTACTGGGATAGAGCAAGGCATCCAACATCATAATGGTCATTACGTAATACCATTGCCATTTAGAAATTCTCAAACGACGATGCCAAACAATCGCGATCAAGCATTGAAACGAGCGATGTGGCAGAGAAAGAAGATGCTGCGTGATGAGAATTACAGGAACGATTATGTAAGTTTTGTAAACGAGATGATATCAAGAGGACATGTTAGAAAGGTGCCGGGAGACCGTCTAGAAGTTGAACCCGGGAAGGCATGGTACCTACCACACCACGGAATTTACCATCCTAAAAAGCCCCACAAAATACGTGTAGTCTTTGACTGTAGCGCAAAGTATGAAGGTGCATCTTTGAACGATCAATTGATGCAAGGCCCGGACCTTACTAATTCCTTGGTCGGGGTTCTCACACGTTTCCGGCAAGATCGTGTTGCGTTTATGGCAGATATAGAGGCCATGTTCCACCAGGTACGGGTCCCTGATGAGCAATGTGATTTCCTCAGATTCCTCTGGTGGCCTGATGGAAATTTGGAATTGGCTATCCAAGAATATCAGATGACGGTACATCTTTTTGGGGCAGCCTCTTCTCCAAGCTGTTGTAACTTTGCCTTGAAGCAGACGGCTAATGACACCGAATCCCAAAGTGGATCACTTGTAGCTGAAACCATCCGACGAAACTTCTACGTGGACGATTGCCTTCGTTCCGTCAAAGATGAACAAGTTGCCATTGAATTGATCCAAGGTCTTAGTGAAGCATGTGCACACGGAGGGTTTAACTTGATTAAGTTTATAAGCAACAGCCGTGCTGTCTTGGAATCTATTCCGCCCGAGAAACGTTCTAAGGAAGCCAGAGACCTTGACCTCGGCAGCGATCGTTTGCCTGTTGAACGTGCCCTCGGGGTACAATGGTGTGTGGAATCTGATGCCTTCGAGTTTCGTATAGTTCTTAATGACAAGCCACCAACAAGAAGAGGAATATTGTCAGTAGTCTCCTCAATTTATGATCACTGGGCTTTGCCGCGCCATTTACGCTTCCAGCGAAGAAGATACTCCAGGACCTCTGTCGCGAAGAGATGGGATGGGATGACACTGTTCCTGAGCAATACCAAGTTAGATGGGACAAATGGTTAAGTGAGCTACCACTTTTGGAACAGTTCAAGGTTAATAGGTGCGTCAAGCCAGCAGAGTTTGGAACCGTGGTGTCCCAGCAGATACATCTTTTTTCCGATGCTAGTTCTGTCGGATATGGCTCTGTTGCTTACTTGCGACTGCGCGATAACAGCAATCGCATTTACTGTTCTTTCCTTATGGGCAAAGCACGACTTGCTCCCATCAAGTCTGTCACGATTCCACGTTTAGAGTTAACGGCTGCCACAGTCTCAATTCGACTTGGAGAATTGTTGAAGAGAGAAGTCGATGGCAATCCTGATTTCGTGTACCATACGGACTCCACCACTGTGTTGCGCTATATTGCCAATGAACAGCAATGCTTTCATGTGTTTGTTGCAAACCGGGTGCAGCTTATTCGCGACTGCTCACGTTTAAATCAGTGGAAGTACATAGACACAAAGGAAAACCCGGCAGATGATGCTTCCAGGGGACTGAATGGACTTGCTCTCATTGAAGGAAAGCGTTGGTTGCAAGGCCCAGCCTTTTTGTGGAAACCAGAGAGTGAGTGGCCTCGACAACCGCGTATGGTGAACCAGGTCCCAGCTGATGGCCCAGAAGTAAAGGGGACAACCGTGGCCTCAAGCAATGTAGTGATCGTCAATCAGTCAGCAAGTGCTGCAAGCAAACTGATATACCACTTCTCTGATTGGCATCGGTTAAGGACAGCTGTAGCTGTGTTCCTGCGAGTAAAGAAGATATTGCAAATCAGATGTAAGGAACGTATGAATGTCAAGGAAGAAGTGTCAAGAGACGACAAAAACCTCGCAGACCGAAGGAAGCCTTCAATAACCAAAACAGCTAAGCATAAGGACACTGAAGAGCCTTGCTCACCTCTTACCGTGCAAGACCTGGTAGACGCTGAGTTCGCTATCCTAAAATTTGTCCAGGACTTAGCATTTGGTAAGGAAATCTACGCCCTCCAAGAGTTGGAAAATGAGAATAGCCTAGACAAGGAGAAGCTGCAAAAACGGAAGAAAGCAAGTATGAAGAATAACAGTCCTATCCAGCGCCTTGACCCCTTCTTAGAAAACGGTATCCTCAGAGTTGGAGGTAGACTCAGGCGTGCAGATTTGCCACACGAAACGAAGCATCCAGTGATTTTGCCACCGAAAAGTCATGTCACTACACTACTCATCCGTCATGCTCATAAACGGTTGGGTCACGCTGGGCGCGGTCATGTTATTTCAAGCCTACGCGAGAAGTATTGGATCATCAAAGTGAATACAGCAGTGCGCCAGGTGATATCAAAGTGTGTCTTCTGCCGTCGCAATTACAGCAGTCCAGGTGTACAGAAGATGGCAGACCTACCCAAGAATCGAATCTCCCCAGCACCACCATTTACCTACACTGGTGTTGACTACTTTGGGCCCTTCATTATCAAGGAGGGGCGCAAGGAAAGGAAGAGATACGGCGCTCTTTTCACGTGTTTGGTTAGCCGAGCAGTCCATATTGAGGTTGCAAGTTCTCTTGAGTCAAGTTCATTTATTCAAGCACTCCGGCGCTTCATCGCCCGCCGTGGTCCTGTCAGAGAAATAAGGAGTGATAACGGTACAAACTTTGTTGGCGCACGAGACGAGCTGCTCCAGGCCATAGAAGAAATGGATCATGAAGAGATCCACGCCAAACTCAAGAAGGAAAACATTGACTGGATCTTCAACCCACCCGCCGCCAGTCACATGGGTGGCGTTTGGGAGCGACAAATCAAGACCACAAGGAAAGTTCTCGCTGGATTAATGGAAGAATATGGTCATTGCTTAGATGAGGAATCGTTTCAGACCCTAATGTGTGAAGTGGAGGCAATTATTAATTCAAGACCCCTGACGACAGTCTCTGGCCAGCCTAACGACCTTGAGCCGCTTACTCCCAACCACATCTTGACAACCAAGTCAACTGTGATATTACCACCACCAGGCAAGTTTCAGAGCTGTGATGTGTATATGCGTCGGCGGTGGCGAAGGGTACAGTATTTAGCAAATCTATTTTGGTCTCGGTGGAAGGAGTACCTCGTTGTGATGCAGGAAAGGCACAAATGGCAACATCCTCAGCGAAACCTGGTTGAAGGGGATGTCGTGATAATCCGAGAAGAGAATGTTCCGCGTAATGCCTGGTCGTTGGCCCTTGTGCGAGTGGAGCCGGATTCACAAGGCTTCGTCAGGTCTGCTGTCGTCAAAACGCGAGAAACTACACTGAGAAGACCAGTCAACAAGCTTGTCCTAATTCTGCCCAAGGAGGAACAGGAAGGAGATCAAGAGAAGTAAACGCCCCTCAGACGTTTAGGGGCCGGGAATGTTGCAGCGGAATCGTGCGTGACATTTCTTTTTTGTGTGACGTTTTATTGCATTGCGGTGGTCTGGGCCTTGCCGGGTCCCGGATGACCACGCAAGTTGACACTGGGGTGAATTGTTTTTCCGCTGAAGGTTTAGTAAGATAATTAAGTTAAGGTTTTCTCTCAGTTTACGGTACCAAGGACTTCACTGTTTACGGATTAAGATTTCTATAAGGCGTCGTAAGGATATTAGGACACAGATGTAAGTTTTTTCTGTTCGTTTAGAATGATTTGTTTCTTGTTTTATTGTATTTTCATATTCGCCCCTATCGCGCTTTGTAATGCTAGATTTTGTGTTTTCCTATAGTTTTCGTTACCGCCATCCCATCGTATCATTGTATCAAGACTGCGTGTAAACGAATCTCTGTGGATTTTCAAGTAAACTGAGTTGTTGTCGTATGTTATATGGTACATCGTAAAGTCCCAGTGTAGCAGTTCCGCCGCTACAAAAACGGAAATCTACCTATTTTCCGACTGGGTTTGCCATAGGGCAACCCAGTAATAATAAAACAAACAAACTAAACGCAGACCTCGACTGGGTTTGCCATACTGGCAACCCAGTAACAAAACCTCCACTAAACAGTAAAAGGAAAACAAGAGTAGGAAATCTGCAACGCGTCCGCCATATTAAAAGTTTCAGGTAAGCTAAATTTATTGATGAATTTGAATCGGGTCCCCGGGGGGGGGGGGGGGGGAGGGGGGTGGAGTACTTAAGGACCTGGGACCCTGGAACCCTTAGCCTATACCAGAGCTAGTTTCAGCTGGATTTCGCTACCCTATACTAGAGTAAATTCCTCAAATCACTCCTATCCTAGAGTAGAGTTTTCCAGAAACTGAGGTCACTAGCACAGTCTAAAGCAAAGCCAAAACAAAACCTTATACCACAATCACTTCTTTCTTAAAAAGGATTTATTTATACTTGTCCAGCAATGCCAAGCACGTACGTACGCATTATCAAGACAATAAATTGTTTAATTTTAACCAGTATTAATACCACCGATTTCCGTCTGAATCCCGATTTTTGACATTTAATAATAGCCAGTAGCGTTTTATGATAGTCATCTATCAACGCTGTTGAGGCTGAGTCGTGAAGATTTAAACTTGTCGATCTCATTTTCTTATGTTTTCGAGTAGCAATTCCTGGTTTCCTTAGTCTTGAGTATAATAAGTTCTGGAGGGAGGGGAGTCCCAAATTGCTAAAAACAAAACTCACTGAGCAATCTGGGACTCCTCTCCCTCCAGGGGGACATATATTCCCCTCGTCACCAGGCGTCCCGAGTTCAGTGCCCGTTTTTGAATTGGACACTTTGCGAGGGCAACGCTTTCGGGCCGCCATTTTAGCAGGTCAACTTACAAGTTCTACGGAGCCTGGTGGCTTCGCGTTGCTACCTGGAGATGCTTCAAAGTGATTTTCTGCTCAATATCTTAATTTAAGTGATTTCATTTAAAGCTTACCCGCACGTGCGAGCAAAAGCCTAGCCTCTGTATCCAGAGAAGAATCCAACACTTTATAACTTCTCATGTGTGCCTTGATATCCTTATCACATTTTGCTATTATTACGCATTGAACGTTTGCTGGATTGTCAGAACTTGGCCACAAATTCCCCCAACAAACTCAGAATAGGACCGCACGCAGTCATAATGGTCTGTGTGCTTTGTCCTAATCTCTTGCGTGACAGCTCTGACGACACAATCACGGCACAACTCACGAAAGTCACGAAGCATTCGACTGGTTCAATGGCTGTTTGAGGGCTTTGAGGAAAATCCAAGCAGCGTATGCTTATATATAGGGGGATACCTTTCTTTGTTTGTTTTGCAGGTATGTTCACCAAGTGAATTAAGGAAACTTGTTTGCGTAAAAATATGGAATGGAATGAATCTTGCTAGAATGCAAATTTTTAGGTCAGTTATTTTAATTACCGGATATGTCACTCTTAAACCAAGACAGTTAAATTTCAATGACATGTTCCCCTTGACGTACAGTAGTTCCAGTCAATTCACGTTGTATTGTGTCAGTAAACCTAGAGTCTTGAATTGTTTAGTGAATAAATCGAGATTAGCTTTGGTGGTCAAAGGTCGACTTTTGTTGACAAACAGCATGTTGAAATTGGGCCTCAAAAATCCTCCGTTTCATTCCATTATTGAATTTAATTGCAGCGGAAACATTGCTTATTCCGGTGAATATAGTCTCGTTTGAGAAAGCCATGTACCAAGATGCTTTTTGACGGTCGAATTTGGCACAAATTTGGCACTCTGTAATCATCTAAAAAAGGTTAAGTTTTAAAATTTGGTCAAAATTCCAGTTTTGGTATATTGTACTGTTAACAGCGCTAAAGGGTGAATAAATTACTCTAGCTGTGCCATGCTGTTTTGATTTTCAAGTAACTCGTTCGTTATTTCAAAAAGAGCGATTCAAACAAGCGACATTTTGGAGTCGTTTTCACTCGCTCGCAAGGCCCCATTCCGAAAAAGTTGCCGTCCAGGTAAAATAATTATCGAAACAAAGTAAATATATTTTTCTAAAAATGGTTTTGGTAGTCCTTTATTGTGACAAAGTTTGGCAATTTTCGATTTTTTTATCTTGCATGGTCTTAGGTGAAAATTGCTGAGAGGCGCTCTTAATCTACAAAGAATCATTGTATTGATAGTTATATGGATTATCTTGCAAAAATTTTAATGTTACACTCTCTATGGCTGATGATCATGTTTGAAACATCGAAACATGTTCCTTAATCTCAAAAGTGTGGTTTATTTTTAGTAACACTTGTGCTATCCAGATCATTTGGAAAATAATGATAATATTGACCAATATTAGAAAACAGATACTCTACCCAAAGGCCTTCAAGTCCAATTATGGAAATGTTCTTGTAAGAATTTCCCACGACGATAACATTTTAATGTTTTGTAAGGCAAATTGCATGCGGCAGCTAACTGCTATAAAGAGATTCCAATTGTTGAAAACAAGTGCTTCTTATTAAATGTCAATGTACCTGAAATCCGAAAGACTTTTGTTGCCTAACTACTAAGTTTTCAAGCACAATTTTCTGTTCAGTGGGTTAACACCTTTTTCTTCGTGATTGTGTACGTATTAAAGAAAGTGATGTTAAAATTAAAGGAATAGCTGCAAATAGTGTTGCACTTGCTTCTGCAGTAAAACTCCAAGTGTGATAACAACACGTAGGTCAGGCGATGCGCCTTTAAAGGTTGTGCACCTTATCTTCTGCAGAACTGCTAGTAATAGGCAGTAATCACGTCACTAAGATAAGATGGCACTTATCCATGAATTGATTTAAATCTTAAACCTGATTCGATAGGCAATGGGAAGCCAATGAAGTTCGTAGAGAGCTAGTATAGTAAATGGTTAGAACCCAAATGAAAACGAACAGCATACTTAAGACTCCATTGATAGTACGGTGTCTAAGTGGCTACCCACATGTACGCATTGCGTACCTACTTTTTTAAACAACGCAGAGAAATACAAAAACACAATAGGTTCAATGCCCTGAGTACAGGATGCTAAACTGGCACAGCAAGATTAATTGAGCAGTGAAGGAATAACTACCTTGAGCAGTTCAATTAGCTCATTCAAAGTCCCTGGATCAAAATACATGGAGTAACCAGGTATCCAGACGAAAAAACATTGCTACGAAAAACAAGCAATTCCGACATTGAATAGATTTAGACCTGAAATAAAAAATTATGAGTTTGACGTCAATTGCAGAAAATTGAATATTACACTCTTAATGGCATCCCCTCCTGTCTTTTTGGTGTCAGCTACATACCGGCAGAAAATTTCCTGCCAGTGAAGCATATCTTAGGAACTTTTAATTAGCTTTCGATAAGAAAGATGAAATGGGATGCCATCACTTTTCGATAGGCTGTTTTTCCCTCATTTATTTAATAGAATTTCTATTTTTAATGTTCTGTGATTATCATTGTATAAAACGTTCTTAGTCTGTTAAATGCCTAAGTATTTATTCTGTAACAACTGTCTCCATTAGCCGAAATCATTCCTTGGGAAACCCTGATGCAGAAAGGCTTTGTTTTTTCCGAAATACTGACTTAAGAAAGTTATTCCTTCACTGTTCAATTATTCTTGCTGTGCCGGTTTAGAATCCTGTAGTCAGAGCATTGAACCTATTGTGTTTTCGTTCATTTATCTTCTAGGTGCACCCCAGATTTCTGACAAAAACTTCCCGGTTTTGATTATCAACAATGGTGGATAGAAAGTTGGACATTTTGGAGCGGCATATGCAAGAGCTTAGCATTGCAAGAAAGGAGGGAGACAGAGAAGGCGAGGGTTTGGCTTATTTCAATCTTGGTAACTACTATCATGCTGTAGCTCACTTTAATCAGGCTATAACAAAATACACAGAAGCATTAGCCATTTTTAAGAAAGTGGGTTTTAGGGCCGGAGAAGGAAGAGCCAATGGCAATCTCGGCTACGCTTATGAAAGTCTTGGTAATTTCAAGCAAGCCATAGAGTACCACCATCAATGTCTTAGTATTGCAAAAGAGGTAGGGGACAGGACCGAAGAAGGAAGAGCTTATGGCAGTCTCGGCAACGCTTATCAAAGTCTTGGTAATTTCAAGCAAGCCATAGAGTACCACCATCAATGTCTTAGTATTGCAAAAGAGGTAGGGGACAGGGCCGGAGAAGGAAGAGCTTATGGCAGTCTCGGCAACGCTTATCGAAGGCTTGGTAATTTCAAGCAAGCCATAGAGTACCACCATCAATGGCTTAGTATTGCGAAAGAGGTAGGGGACAGGGCCGGAGAAGGAGGAGCTTATGGCAATCTCGGCAACACTTATCAAAGTCTTGGTAATTTCAAGCAAGCCATAGAGTACCACCATCAACGTCTTAGTATTGCAAAAGAGGTAGGGGACAGGGCCGGAGAAGGAAGAGCTTATGGCAATCTCGGCAATGCTTATGACAGTCTTGGTAATTTCAAGCAAGCCATAGAGTACCACTATCAACATCTTAGTATTGCAAAAGAGGTAGGGAACAGGGCCGGAGAAGGAAACGCTTATGGCAATCTCGGCAACGCTTATAGAAGTCTTGGTAATTTCAAGCAAGCCATAGAGTACCACCATCAATGTCTTAGTATTGTAAAAGAGGTAGGGGATAGGGTCTTAGAAGGAGGAGCTTATGGCAATCTCGGCTACGCTTATCACAGTCTTGGTAATTTCAAGCAAGCCATAGAGTACCACCATCAATGTCTTAGTATTGCGAAAGAGGTAGGGGACAGGGCTGGAGAAGGAGGAGCTTATGGCAATCTCGGCAACGCTTATCAAAGGCTTGGTAATTTCAAGCAAGCCATAGAGTACCACCATCAATGTCTTAGTATTGCGAAAGAGGTAGGGGACAGGGCTGTAGAAGAAAGAGTTTATGGCAATCTCGGCAACGCTTATAGAAGTCTTGGTAATTTCAAGCAAGCCATAGAGTACCACCATCAATGTCTTAGTATTGCAAAAGAGGTAGGGGACAGGGCCGGAGAAGGAACCACTTATGGCAATCTCGGCCAAGCTTATCGAAGTCTTGGTAATTTCAAGCAAGCCATAGAGTACCACCATCAACGTCTTAGTATTGCGAAAGAGGTAGGGGACAGGGTCGGAGAAGGAAGAGCTTATGGCAATCTCGGTAACGCTTATCAAAGGCTTGGTAATTTTAAGCAAGCCATAGAGTACTACCATCAACATCTTAGTATTTGCAAGGAAACAGAGGACCCAATAGGGCTGGCAATGACATGTTATCATATTGGTCGGGTTCATGATTTTTTTGGCTCCTTGAGCAAAGCTCTTAATTATTATCGTCTAAGCATTTATTATTTTGATGAAGTTAGGCGTCTTCTTTGCTCAGAGGATGCATGGAAAATAAGCTTTCGTGACACAAATGGGTTTGCATACACCGCCGTGTGGACAGCACTCTTGAAGAATGGAGAGGTTGATGAAGCCTTATATGCTGCTGAGCAAGGACGAGCACAGGCTTTAGCAGACATTTTAAAGATGCAATACAGCGTTGATGAGAAACCTTCGATGAAGGTAACTATCTCTTTGGTTATGAAAGATCTACCTTCACAAACTGTTTTCACAGCACTTGAAGGGAACACGATCAGCTTCTGGTTCCTAAGAGATGATATCGGGATAAATTTTAGACAAAAGAAAATCGAAAATGGAAGTGCCAAGTCTCTGATGAAACGTACTTTTGAACAGATCAATGCAGGGACCGTTTTGCGATGCGAGAATCGTTCACTTGAAAGACAACGCAGCGACTTCTTGAGCAGTAGGGAAGGTGGTGAAGAAACCTTTCAGTCCTTGAGCTTCTCTGTGCACTCTTTTCAGCCCTTGTATGATGTCTTAGTCAGTCCTATAGCAGACTTGATCCAGGGTGATGACTTGGTGTTTGTTCCTGATGGACACTTTTGCCTGGCTCCTTTTTCTGCAATGAGTGACTCTGTCAGGATCCGTGCAATTCCCTCGCTGACTGCTTTAAAATTGATCACTATGGCACCTGACGACTTCCAAAGTAAGAACGAAGCGCTGCTTGTAGGCGATCCGTGCTTGAGCGAAGTCACTTACGGCACTGGTGAACCCATGTATGGACAGCTGCCGTGTGCGATAAAAGAAGTGGATATAATTGGAGAACTTCTGCAGACCGTGCCTCTTACAGGAAAAAATGCAACCAAAGCTGAGGTGCTGAAAAGAATGAAGTCAGTTGCCTTAATCCACATTGCTGCACATGGGGATGATGGATCTGGAGAAATTGCTTTGGCCCCAAATCCCGAGCGCACATCTCAGATCCCCGAAGAGGAAGATTACATGTTATCGTTGAGCGATGTTCAAGCAGTTCGTCTTCAGGCAAGACTGGTTGTGCTTAGTTGCTGTCATAGTGGCCAGGGAGAGGTAAAATCTGAGGGCATTGTGGGAATAGCCAGGGCTTTCCTGTGTGCTGGTGCCCGGTCTGTTCTGGTATCACTCTGGGCAATCGATGACGAAGCGACCTGGATGTTCATGGAGAGTTTCTACCAACACTTGGCAGATAGAAAAAGTGCAAGTACAGCTCTTCACCATGCTATGAAATCTCTTCAGGAGACAAAGAATTATTCGGCCATAAAATACTGGGCGCCATTTGTGCTAATTGGCGATGATGTCACCTTTGAATTTGGGGAGCTCGAACACGAAAAGAATGGTAAGTGCTATTTAAATATAACTTTGATGACTGAATTGCTGTACTTTGTACATGTTTTTAATCAGGAAGATGTCGAAAGGAGCAGGTACGTTCTTCACAGAGAAATGGCTTTAAAAACGGTTGCCAGAGTAGTTATTTTTACTCGAACTGCTTTGGCTAATACCTGAATTAAATAATGTCTGCATTCACCGACTCAGCTACTTCAGCTTCCTGCAGATAGCTAGCTGTTTGAGCCCATGTTATGATGGACTGGCTTTGAAACTGATCGGTGATTGTCGATTGCTTATGTCAAGTGAAGTGAGTTATTGCGGTCTTCAAGTCTACATGTCAAAGTAACAGTGAATAGGAATTAATGCTATTAACTCTAGCACAAACAGTTAAATGATTGAATGAAGATAATTGTTATATTCTTTACTTGTCAATCAAAACGAAATTCGTTATTAACATTTAACCCACTTCTTGTTTCTTTTTTCAGAAACGATGTCCAAAACGTGAAAAACTTACTTGGACTGTGATACGTCGATATCTTATTTTCCTTTCTTCGATTATATGAGTTATTGAAAACAATTCAATCATTGATACCTCAGTAGCAGTCAGACACAAGATATCATTCCAATTATAGTTAAAGTACATGAGATTTCAGTAGTATCAAGATACTGTCCAAGTCCTTACATTTGTGCCTTGTTTTGTAAGCATCTGTTGCAGCTACATGTTGCGCTTCACAATCACTTTAAGGCAACTTAAGGCAATTTAGTATTTATATCAATAAATAGTCCTATAGTTTAGTTTTAATTTGTATGTACAATTGTTTAGGGAATGTTTTACTAAACTCCATTCAAGGAAAAGTTTTTGGAATTTTATCAAAGTAATAATTTAAGTTCAATTTTATTGAGATGTCTAGAGTTAACTTTACTCCTAAGGATGAGTAATGTACAAATGCACTGTAGTCTTAGTAATCTTAATTTAACTCAAAATGAAGAGTGTGCTTTACTCGATCTGTGAGTAGTTGAACATTTTACTCAAAATAAAGGGTCAGTATGGATGCATTTGTCTCGAGTATTATTACCCCTGATTTTGAGTATTTTTACTCATTGCAGAGTCAATTGAACTCAAACCACTGAGTACAGTTTACTCAGCAACACTGCTTAAGGTTACTCACTATAGATACTCAGTATGGATGCATTGATTTACTCAATTTTTTTAGTTAAATTTACTCAGCGTTTTGTGTTGTGATGAGATTTCAGTAGTATCAAGATACTGTCCAAGTCCTTACATTTGGGCCTTGTTTTGTAAGCATCTGTCGCAGGATTATTTAATGACTTGATAGAAATCAGGGACTTGGCAAAACAGTTTGTTTTCATAACTGAGGATCTAGCTGTCGTGTTATTTTGGCCCTTGAAAATAACTCCAAGCTTTTGCAGTATGTTTCTCAGGTGGCATGTATACTCTTTAGCTTGCTATACCAACTTTTCATTTACAATATCATTAAGTTACAGTTTCGGGGAATGTGTATTTTCTGTATTTCTGTAAGGTTGGCCATAGCTAAATAAGCAAATTAATTGTTTAGGGACGCAAATGTCTATAAGCTAAAAAACAAACTAGGAAAGTAGAAATGTTTGGAAATTACAAAAATTTTAATGTAGCATTCACATTTAAATGATATGGAAATTTCTGGAACAAAACGCTTTATTCCCAAAGGGTTTGAATCGGGCACAACATTGAGTTAGCAGATTTGTTTATTGTTTATTTTCCTGCAAAAATTGGTTCAAAAACAGACACTTTTCTGACGCTGATGAGGACTAGGACAATTTGGGTAAATCTAACTCTTGGGTGAAGGACTCTTGCTAAGGCCTAGTACGAAACAAATGGAAAGTTCTTTACTTTAAAGTTCTACATGTTGCTTTTGTGATATTTTGTTACAGAGGAACTGGACCAATGCAAAATAATTCAACGAAATGGGTGATTTCTTCAAACTTCTAGAAGGTAAAAAGGTGTGTGGTGTAAAAGTTGCCTGATCTCTTAATTAATTGTGTGCATTTTAAAACCCTGGGGAGGTGGGACTTTGCCCATGCATATGCTTGTGGAAATTTTTTGAATTTTAAAAATGGTATGACTACCCGAGTCACATCATTTCATACCATTTCGCACCATTGCAAACGTTGGTCAGTAACTCTTGAGTTGAGAAAGGTATTAAAAGGGAAGATTCCATCCTTTCTCCGTGTTAAAACTGACAACAGGATGGGCACTCACCTCCTAAACCGAGCACCCCAAATCGAGAGTAAGGTCTAAGGTCTACTTCTCCACTACCATAGTCACGTCGACCACGGCTGAACGTGCAAACAGATTCAATCCGAACTAAAGTCTTTGTCTGGCTCTCCTCCACTTATGCAAATTTGGAGTATTTTGTACCTGTTATGAGCGGCCATCACTTCTTTCCATCCCTCAAACTGACATTTCCCCTTTTATTCAACTTATACGACGTACAGTCTACTTTAGACTTCAAATCTACTTCAACGAAACAAGGATTTTAAACAAGCTGAGAAGATTCATAATAGGCGAGGCAAAGAGTTGAACCCGGATCGATGGCTTCACCTTGCAGTTTTCGATATCCACTAGACTAAACGAGACAACCTCCCGGAAAATCAAATTTTTTTAGAGTATTGAAATAGTAGTACCCAGCAAAACAATTGAAAGTTAACCGTCTTCAACAGAGTTTTTAGAACCTTAATACTGTAGATCAGTGCGGCATAGCTTAGAAACGCTATTTCTTGTTGAATTAAAGCTGTCATTCTGCTTGTTTTCATTCTTTTTAGAGCGGTAAGCTTGTCAATATTAACATGGCATAATGCGTCGTGTAATTGTTACGAAATGTCCAATGTCAGTTTGAGGGATGGAAATTAGTGTTGACCGTTATGAACTCGCATGCTCATTTCCAACTCCTTGATAATGGCGTCATGAGGTCGCCGAAACGTCGGAAGTTTAGCTTTTTATCGCTAGTTTTTACATAGAGGATATTACACGGTTGCGAGAAGATATGAATTTTATGTTCTCGTGGCTCCTTTTAATGCTAGAGACTTTTCCTAACAGATGGCAATAGTGGGAGTTTAGGAATGGTAACCTCCAATTTAAGATCACCGCTTCTTGAGTATAAACAATTTAAGAAATAGAGGACGTTTTCCGTGTTTCCATAGCCTCATCTAAACACGAGGGGGAGTTGGGAGAATTCGAGACAGTTATGCAAACCCGAGCCGCAGTAGAGGGTTTGCACAACATGGAAACACGGAAAAAAAAGTCCTGTATTGCTTTTATAAAATATTCCTCAAAGATGATTAAAAAAATGATGGAAAATTCTTTTTTTTTTACTTCTTGATTCAAACAGTTTTTTTTTATATACGCTCATATTTCCTACCAGCCAATCAAAACACGCGTCTGGCTACATAACCAATCAAAATTCGTGTGATGTCACAGCCGTGTTTCCAACACAGCTATTGACCAATGTGAGTGGATTCCTCAAACCTGAAAACCTGCCTGCTATATATTGTCTGTTCGGGTCCATTATTTTGCTAAGGAGGACTTCAAGCAGGATCTTCAGGTATATGAATATTGGTCTTGCTAACATTCGCTTCATACTGAAATCTCTGTCAAACAGTCCAAAATATCATTAAGCCCTGGCCAAACGAAACGCAAGTCATCGCAAGTCGACGCAAGTTTTGTTACTTGCGCTGACTTGCATACCGTTTGGCCACCCACTTGCATTCACTTGCGAAGACTTGCGACGACTTGCGTTTGATTTGAACATGTTCAAATTTTGGACGCAAGTCCGCCCAACGTGCGTCTCGTTTGGCCACTCAACGCAAGTGGATGCAAGTTTTCGCAAGTCATTCGAACTTTTTTGGTTACCATGGAAACCTTTTAGCCAATCTGATGCCGCTGTTTGAGCGGGAATCTCAAACTATTTCGCGCCTTTCGCGCTTTCCCTCCCTCGGAAAACTTAAGCCCCGAAGAGCTAAAAGAAAACAAGGATAGGGAGTTAAAAAAACATAAGAAAAAGGAAAACCATAATAGGAGACCCAGTAGCGGTGGAAGTATAAGCAGCAGCTACAGTGAAAGTAGCAGCTCTTCCGAGTCTGAGCCTAGCAAAAAGAAAAAAAAACAAAAATTCTCGCAAGAAAAACAAGTCGGCAGTTCCAAAGAAGACGTCTTTTGGACGGAAAAAATGGAAAAGTGAAGAAATCTTTACTTTGATTGAGCTTTACGAGGCGAGGCCCTGTCTTTGGGATATCTCCTCGTCGTCGTACCACGACAGAGAGGCGACGAGCAAAAGCCAAGAATGACATCGAGGTAGGTTGTAACAATTTTTAACCTCGTTGACAACCGGAAATGTCTTGTTGTTTTCCACGATATAAATAATGCATGATTCACGTGATTTATATTAAAATGGTGGAAGTACGGCACCACGTATCATGAATCCCGTCTTGTAAATGTATTTTCTGATATTTTTCTAAGAAATGCTGCAATATAAAAGGCACACTGCCAATTTGGTTTAATTTTTCGTGGTTTTAACCTTCAAGATCTTATTGAAGCAAGTTTGAACGTTCGCCGTGAAAGATTGTGTTGTCTCAAGCAGCGACCAGTACTGAAACCCAGAAAACTACTGGTTGCTTAGACTTGCCACAAGTCGACCTCACGATAACCCCAGAAGTGATTTTTCGTACGCGAAGTGAATGAGCGAGCGACGAAGTCGCGAGAGGTCGACTTGTCTCGCTTGCAAAGTTTTCATTTGCGTCTCGCGCCAAAAAGGGGATGACGTCATTCGCAAGCCCTGAACTTGATGGCGCAATCCGACGAAAACAGTCGCACATGTTTGTTTCTACGAAATCGAAAGAGGAAATTTGTTAACTTTGTGCTAAAGGTATTAGAAACAAAGATGAAATAAAACGAAAGCTTTTTTTCAATCTCGAGTCGCCGCTTGGAAAGGAGATCTCCAGTGGTATTTTCTGGACCAACACTTGTGCCGTGATTTGTGCTGATAGAAACGAAAGACTAATATATTCGAAAGATTAGCAAGTAAGGGAAAGCTTCGAATCGTCAAGAAAGTCAATTGATTTCACTCATGAAAGATCAGATACGCTTCAGGTGTAGGAGACGTACTAGACCGGGATTAAAAGATACATCTTAGTGAAACTTAAGCTTACCATTTGGCGATGCAATGACTCTCGTCGATGAATACACATGCATTTTAAATTTTTTTGTTTCATTCGGACGAAAAATGTGTTGATTGTCGTTGAGAATCGCCTCGGGACTTCCAGGCACCCGTTTATACTTAAGATTTTAAATGTGTTGTCTCCTAAATAGCGACCGGCTAGAGACCAAATCTTTCGTGAGTGAAATCAGTGGAAGAATTACGAAGACGATAGCATTGCCACCCGCTCCAAGAGCGACCAAAAGCGTACGGGACTAGTTCAAAGGTCAGACTTTTTCCAGCTCCGGTTGGAGAAGACACAAACAGATCTATGCAAGACAGATATTCTTCAATTATTTTCCTCTGATGGTCGCGTAATTTGGAATATCCGGTAGCCTTAGTAGCATGTTTGAAAATCACGCTTCACTGCGTGTGGCAAATTTTGATTGACAACTCTATCCCCTGGGGTCCACGAGGACTACTCTGATTGGCCTAGCTCAGCGACCCGTTTTTGGGTCGCTAAATTGGCGCCAATCAAGTATGAAAAGTCCTTCGTTCCGCGCGTATCTAGACGAAGGACTTTTCGAAAGTCTACTGCGGGTCGCGGGTGAGTGGTACTTTGATCTTGAGCTCATTTTCTTCAGGGATTCTCTTTCTTTCCTTCGATTCCTTTTTGATGGCTTTATTTTGAAGACAAACATCAGTGTTTTTTAGGACTTCTTACAAAACGAAACAAATGAATCGGAGAAATGATACTCGCATTTTAATACAGGAAAATTTAAGCAATTGTCTCGAATATGCCCCTGTAAAATTCAGGTGAATTCTTCGATGAATCCATGATCTATTCAACGTCGGTGTAGTGCTCTTAACAAAATTTATGATACTGGAATAAACTATTGTCTCGGCAAGCAGGTTAAAATGTTTGATACTTTTTTGTCTCCAGTCATGGCTTCTCTTTATCCTTCCCTGAATAAACGTGACAACTGCGTTGCTTGCTTTTTTCAGGCGTATACATGTATGAAACCACCTTATTCTTACATTACTGTTCATTTATGCTAACTTGTTACAATAATTATTATTCATCACAGAAAGAACTTGACAGAGACTGGTCAGAGATCAATTCCCAATTGGTCTCCCTTAGGGGCAACCCTGGGGCAAAATTTGCGGAAAATCAACTACACCAAATCAGGACAGGGTACTGATGAGTTATTTAAGCCTTCATGGATTTTTTTCAAGTCCATGCAATTACAATAGTCGAGATAATATGGGAACTCCAAAGAAGGAATCCCCGGCCATGGATATGCTCTCTACCAGCAGGAAACAGCCAAGGAAGAATTCTATGTCAGAAGAGGTTAAAACAAGTTTGATGAAGGAATGTTTAAATGTAATAAAGACACCTGCCTCACACCCTCCAGTTGACTCCATGGAACAAGTATTTGGAAATCTTGTAACACAAAAACTTTGCTTGCTTGATCCTTATAACAAGATGGTGGCTCAGCGGAGAATAATGGAGGTGCTATTTGACCAGGAGTTTGCCCAGTTTGGGACTCAAAAGGATCTTTCTGGAGATCATTCCCATTTTTCCTTGCCACAGCCAAACCTCCAGCAGCTTCATCCTCAAGCTCCTACTTTTGAGATGCCAGGTTCACAAAATTACTACAACTTTTAAGTTTCTGATTCTCATGTTTTTCAATTTGAAAAAAAACATTTGTTTGTCTTTACTGTTGGTTAATTTTCTTAACTAATCTTAAATTTAGTATTCATGGCTTAAAGGTGTGAATTATTTTAAATAGGTTTGTACAAAAATTTTTAAAACCAAAAGGTTTTAAATTTAAAAGCATTTTGGATGTCCAACATCCCTCTTCAGCTTTAAACTCAAAAAAATGTGAATTTAACAAGTGATAAATTAGTATGGTTCATGAAGATTTTTTCCTCCCAATGTGCAAAGCCTTCTTCCTTTAATTTGGAAAGACCAGGTGGTGTCAAGAATTGAAAATTACCCTTCAGCTTTGTATATTTCCAACTCATTTTAATGGTAGACATCGGAGTTATTGTGCAGCATCTCAAGTTGTCATTTATTCTCATCAACATAGGCGACACCATATCCATGGGGTTATTCAGTCATTATTATTGTTTACATGTTGTATTTACATAACACTGAGTAGCAGTTCAATTTTTAACCAAGGATGGCTGTTTGTCTTCCAAAACAAGTTTTTAACTGTCTGTTTTTATCAACAAATAATTTCTTACGTTAGATGTCATTTTGTACATTTGTTTGTATAATATTGAAACACAAATGCATGTATGTCACTGAAGCTTTCACAACACCAGAATCTAACACCAGACAGTCTTTATTCCCAGTTTTAACATGACAGCATGGTAACCATGTTTGTTGCTGGAATCATTATATTATATTTTTACCTAGAAACCTGTTTTTATGCTAAGCCAAACACTTTCTTTTCTTTGTTTCTGACACAATGGGTGAGAATTCATAATGGCTCATTGACTCAGAGGTAAATCTCAATTTGCTTGAATAAAAAGAACTTGTTTTAAAAATGTGTTTGTTTCTTAACAGATGAAACCGTTAATCAAATAATCTTTGACCACTGTTATGGCACAGCACCTTCTCTAACAAAGTATTGTGTAAAAATATCCCTTACTGCTTTGGAATATGTGCTGCTGTTATGACCAGACCTAGATGACGTCATTGGCAGCAATGATGTGCATGGCTTGTCTGTCTGCTCTCTCCAACAATATTGTGCAGTATCAAGCAGGCAAGTGTGATATCAGTGACATAATCAGGATCAAGTGCCATAGGTCTGAGGAGAACCATCCATCGATTGGCCAAGATGCCAAAAAGGTTTTCCACAAGCCGTCTTGCACGACTATGTCTAAAATTATTAAGTTATGGTAAAGGCAAGTGAGAAATTATTTCCTTTCTCTTCGAGGATATCATTTTTGAATACCAAATTTCTCATACTTGCCTGTAATTAAAAATTCGCTTGTCAGGTGTTAACCCTCTTTGGGCGTATGGCTTTAACAAAAATTCGCGCATACCAAATGCATCATCTCCGAGTAGGACGAATGGTACTTTGTCCTTGCCGAAAGGGAGTGGACGTGGATTGGGAAGTTGAAGAGAACTATTTTCTAAGGAATTTAGCAGACCACAGTTGTTCCATACACCACCATCAGAAACTCTTCCGTTTGTGCCAACATCAGCATAGAGGCATTGATATTCGGGACCGGCTACGGCCATAAGCACAATAGAGTGTGACTTCTTGTCGTTAAAGAAATATGATCCTGATCGAGGGGGTGGTCGCAGGACAATATGCTTGCCATCTACAGCACCGATGCAATTAGGGAATTGCCATCTCTCTTCAAAACGATGGGCAATTTGTAGCCATTCTTCCTCAGTAATTGAGGTTGGAGATTTCAAGTACTTCTCCCTAAAACACTTGAAAATAACCTGGCAAACTTCTCTAACAATGCTGGAAATCGTCGCTCTGCCCATACGAAACTGGAAACACAAGGATCGGAAAGTCTCGCCACTCGCCAGAAATCTTATTGTTAATGTCAGCCTTTCAGCTGCTGATATTGTTTTATGGCCACCAATGACTTGTTTTTTCGAGATGTGAGGTTCCAAGACAAGTAAGATCGTCAGAAACTGATTATAGTTCATACGCATCATTTCGCGATAGCCACTGAGATCTTCTGTCCTCAGTTCCTTTACAATGTTACAGAAGTAACCTTTCTCTTCCCTTCGTTTGATCCATTTCCTTGTTTTCCCTCTCTTCTTTTTGTTCTCTTCTTCGTCACAAATAAGCAGTACAAGCATAGAGGCTGCAGTTTTTAAATCTACGAAAAAGAACACTGCACGCTCTTTCACGTTCTTTCACTGGATCCTCGTTGTTCGAGAAGCCCTTCTGCTACTTTTTCAAAGAACGTGCGCTCAACTTGCGTTTCGTTTGGCCACCCTATCGCAAGTGAACGCAAGTCTTCGCAAGTGAGAACTTGCGTCGACTTGCGATGACTTGCGTTTCGTTTGGCCAGGGCTTTATGTTGGAGCGAGAAAACTGAATCAAGTAATATATAGACGACTTTCACTGTTATGCACTTTTCCAGGCGGTCAAATAAACAACTTGAAATTCTAGTTAAATTTTGTTAGCTTCACAGACACTACTGAAACGATTTACTCTCACCATTCGATGGAAATATATAAATCGAT